>NW_028134838.1:0-95167 GCF_964662115.1 Mustela nivalis | reverse complement strand
AAAGCACTGTATCATAATAAAGGGGTCATTCCGGGCACCTGGGTGGCTCAGTTGTTATGTGTCTGCTTTCAGCTCAGTTATGGTCTCAGGGTCCTGGGATTGAGCCCGTGCCCTGCTGCCTCTCTTGCTAAATAAATAAAATCTTAAAAAAAAAAAAAAAGAGGGGTCATTCCAACAAGAAGATCTAACAATTGTAAATATTTATGCCCCCAAATTGGGAGCACACAAATATATAAAACAATAACATAAAGGAATTTATTGATGATACAATAATAGTAGGGTCTTTAACACCCCAATTACATTAAAGAATGTATCTAACAGAAAACAACAAGGAATATTAGGTCACAGGTCAGGCCTCAATTAATACAAAAGTATTAAGGACACACCATGCATATTCTCCAGCCACAATGCTATGAAACTTGGGTCAACCACAAGAAAAAAAATTGGAAAGACCACATATGCAAAGAGGCTAAAAAACATCTTACTGAAGAACTAGGAAATTAAGAAATTAAAAAAAAAAAAAAAACCATGGAAATAAATGAAAATGAAAACACAACAATCGAAAACCTTTGGGCTGCAGCAGTCATAATGCAGCAGAAAAAAATCTCAAAAACAATCTAACCTCACATCTAGAGGAGCTAGAAAAAGAACAAATGAAGGCTAAAGCCAGCAGAAGGAAGGAAAAGCAGAGCTGCAGGCATCACAATCTGGACTTCAAGTTATATTACAAAACTATATATAGTTATCAAGACAGTATGGTATTGGCACAAAAACAGACATAGATCAATGGAAGAGAAGAGAAAACCCAGAGATAAACACAACTATATGATTAACCAATCAAATGTTTTAAATGATTTTTTAATTTTTAAATTGAAGTTTAATTGACATATAACATTGTGTAACTTTAAGGTGTACCATGTGTTCATTTGATACATTTATATATTGTCATACTGTTGCCTATTGTATAATGTCCTATGATTACCACTGTAACATTAGCTAACACCTATGTCATGTCTCATTAAATATCATTTTATGTGTGTGTGGTGGAAACAATAAAGATCTAGAACTCTAAGCAAGTTTGAAGTTTAAAATACAATCTTGTTGACTCTAATCCCTATGCCTTTGTTCTTCAGAATTTACTTATCTACCTATTCCCAGTTTGTACCCTTAAACAATGTGTCCCCAATTCCTCCACTCCCCAGTCTCTGGTAACCATCATGTTACACTCTATTTTTATAAGTTTGGTTTTTTTAGATTTCACATTTAAAAGACAGTATTTGTCTTTCTCTGCTGACTTATCTCACTTAGCATAACACCCTCAGGGTCCATCCTTGTTGTTGCAAATGGCAGGATTTCTTTTTTTTTCCCCTCATGGCTAAAGAATATTCCATTATATATATACACCACAACTTCTTTATCCATTCATCTGTCGATAAATATTTAGGTTGTTTCCATATCTTGACTAATGCAATTAATGCTGCATATTAACACAGGAGTGCATATATTTCTGGTATTCTGCGTTCAGTTCCTTTGGATATATACAGAAGTGGGATTTATAGTAGTTTTATTTTTAACATTTAAGGAGCCTCCATACTGTTTTCCATAGTAGCTGAACCAATTTGCATTCCCATTTCTTGAGGTTCATCGTCAATGAATAGTAATATTTTCTGGGATTTTTTTAAAAGATTTTATTTTTAAGTAATCGCTACAGCCAATGTGGGGCTCACACTCACAACCTCAAGAGTCACATGCTCTGCCAACTGAGCCAGCCAGGATCCCCAGTAGTAATATTTTGAAAGGAATCTTTTTTTTTTTCCTGACCAGTAGATCTCAATCATGGGCCTAAAATATGCAGTGAACTATATTGTAAACAGATGCACTGTCATCCAGGCCTTGTCATTCCATTTATGGAGAATAGGGAGAGTAGATTTAGCATAATTCCTAAGGGCCCTAAGAATTTCAGTTTTCAGAATGATAAATGTTAGCAAGTGAAATCCAACAACATATAAAAAGAATTGTACACCATGACCAAGTGGGATTTACAGATACACAAGGCTGGTTCAACATTTGAAAAAAAATTTATTATTATTATTATTATTATTATTCTTTTATTATGTTAGTCACCATACAGTACATCATTAGTTTTTGATGTAATGTTCCAAGATTCATTGTTTGCATATAATATGTGCCCTCCTTAATACCCATCACTGGGCCAACCCATTCCCCAACCTCCTCCCCTCTAAAACCCTCAGTTTGTTTCTTGGAGTCTGTAGTCTGTCATGGTTTGTCTCTCCCTTCGATTCCCCCCCTCTTCATTTTTACCTTCCTTTTCCTAATGTCCTCCATGCTATTCCTTATGGTCCACAAGTAAGTGAAACCATATGCTATTTGACTTTCTTTGCTTATTTCACTCAGCAAAATCTCCAGTCCCATCCATGTTGATGCAAAAGCTGCATTCATCCTTTCTTATGTGTATATGGGCCATATCTTCTTTATCCATTTGTCTGTTGAAGAACATCTCTGTTCTTTTCACAGTTTGGCTATTGTGGAGGTTGCTGCTATGAACATTGGGGAGCATATGGCCCTTCTTTTCACTACATCTGTATCTTTGGGGTAAATACCTAGTAATGCAATTGCTGGGTCATAGAGTAGTTCTATTTTTAATTTTTTGGGGAACCTTCACACTGTTTTCCAAAGTGGCTACACCAACTTGCATTCCCAACAGTGTAAGAGGGTTCTCCTTTTCAACATTTGAAAATTAATTAATTTAATTAATCACATCAACATGATAAAGAAGAAAAACCACACAATCATATTGATAGATGCAGAAAAATCATCCAAAAAATCCAATACACATCACAGGAAAAACTCTTGGCAAACCAAGAATAGAGGGGAGCTTTCTCAACTTGATTTAAAAAACAGCCACAAAAAACATACATATTTGATGGTGAGAAACTCAAAACTTTCCCAGTAAGATCAGGAGCAGGCAAGGATGTCCCCTTTCACTATTGCTTTTCAACATTGTACTGGAAGTCCTAGTTAATGCACTAAAAAGATAAAAGGTATACAGAATGTGAAGGAAGAAATAAAGCTGTCTTTGTCTCAGATGACATGTTGTCTATGTAGAAAATCCTAAAGAATCAACTAAAATTTTCCTAAAATAAATTAGCAATTATGGCAAGGTTTCAGCATACAAAATTAATATACCAAAGCCAATCGATTTCCTATATGCCAGCAATGAATAAAGTATAATTTGAAATTAAAAAGACATGGGGCACCTGGGTGGCTCAGTGGGTTAAGCCTCTGCCTTCGACTCAGGTCATGATCTTAGGGTCCTCAGATCAAGTCCCGCATTGGGCTCTCTGTTCAGCAGGGAGCCTGCTTCCCCTCTCTCTGCCTGCCTCTCTACTTGTGATCTCTCTTTCTCTGTCAAATAAATAAATAAATAAAATCTTATAAAAAAGACATTGCCATTTACATTGGCACTACACAAAAATGAAATACTTAGGTATAAATCTAATAAAATATGTATAATATCTTTATGAGAAAAACTACAAAACTCTTGTAAAAGAAAACAAAGAGAAGCTAAATCAGTAAAGAGATGTTTCATGTTTATTAATGGGAAGACTCAATTTGTCAAGATGTCAGTTCTTCTCAACTTCATTTATAGATTCAAAGTAATCCCAATCAAAATCCCAGCAAGTTATTTGTTGAATATCAGCAAGCTGATTCTAAAGTTTATATGGACAGGCAAAGACCCAGGAATGGCCAACTCAAAACATTAAAGAACAAAGTTGGAGGGACTGATATTACCTGGCTTCAAGACTTACTACAAAACTACATTAATCAAAACAGTGTGGTATTTGAGAAAGAATGGACAAATAGATCAATGCAACAGGATAGAGACAGCTCAGAAATAGACACATAAATACAGTTAACCGATCTTTGACAAAGAGGCAAAGGCAATACAAGGGAGCAAAAATCATGTACTCAAAAAATGGTGCTGGGGCGCCTGGGTGGCTCAGTGGTTAAGCCGCTGCCTTCGGCTCAGGTCATGATCTCAGGGTCCTGGGATCAAGTCCCACATCGGGCTCTCTGCTCGGCAGGGAGCCTGCTTCCTCCTCTCTCTCTCTCTGCCTGCCTCTCTACCTACTTGTGATTTCTCTCTGTCAAATAAATAAATAAAATCTTTAAAAAAAAAAAATGGTGCTGGAACAATTGGACATCCACACCCAAAAAGAGAGAGAGAGAGAGAGATCTAGACACAGACTTTACACTCTTCACAAAAATTAAGTCCAAATGAATCTATACATCAATGCAAAGTACAAAACTAAAACTCTTAGAAGATAACATAGGAGAAGATATCATGTGACCTCAGGTATATTGATGACTTTTTAGATACAACACCAAAGACATGATCCATGAAAGAAAACACTGATATGCTGGATTTCATTAAAACTAAAACCTTCTGTTCTGTCAAAGATAGTGTCGAGAGAATGACAAGACAAAACACAGACTGGGAGAAAATATTTGCAAAATACACATCTGACAAAGGACTATTATTCAAAACATACAAAGAATTCTTAAAAGCCAACAACAGGAAAATAAACAATGTAATTAAAAGATGTGTCAAAGACCTTAATAGCACTTCACCAAAAAAGATATGTGATGGGAAGTAAGCATCTGAAAAGATGTCCAACATCATATATCATTAGGGAATTGCAAGTTAAAATAAGATCTCTACATACCTACTAGAATGGCTGAAATCCAGAACACCAACAATATGAAATCCTGACAAAGATGTGGAGCAACAAAAGCTCTCACTCATTGTTAATGGGGAAAAATGGTACATCCAATTTAGAAGATAGTGTGGCAGTTTCTGAACAAAGCATACTTTCCCAGGTGATCCAGCAATCATGGTCCTGGTATTTACCCAGATGAACCAAAAACTATGCCCACAGAAAAACCTGCATACAAATGTTTATAGCAGCTTTATTGATAATTACCAAAAATTGGGAGCCACCAAGATGTCTTCAGCAGGTAATGTAAAAATAAATTGTGGTATGTTTAGATAATGCAATATTATTCAGTGCTAAAAAGAAATGAGGTATAAAGCCTTGAAAAAATATGGAGGAAACTTGAATGCATATTACTAAATGAAGAAAGCCAGTCTGAAAAGACTACACACTGTATGTACACACTAAGACATTCAAGAAGAGATAAAACTATTGAGACAATAAAATAATCAATGGCTGAGGGTAAGGCAGAGGGAAGGATGAATAGGAGTTTTAGGGGCAGTGAAACTATTTTGTATGATACTCTAATGATGGACACATGTCCTTATATATTTGTCAAAGCCCATTAAATGTACAACACCAAGAATGAACCCAATATAGACTATGGCCTTCAGATGATAATGTGTCAGTTTAGGTTCTTTGATTATAACAAATATACCACTGTGGTGTTGGATATCGATATTGGGGGAAGCTGTGCACATGTGAGATTGGGGAGTAGATGGGAACTATGGTACTTTTTCTGCTCAGTTTTTCTGTGAATCGAAAACTTCTCTAGAAACCAAAATTTATTAATTAAAAAATACTAACAGTTGTTTTTCTGGAAATTGACAAGCTAATTGTAAAATTTATATAAAAATTTAAGGAGAAAAACAAGGTTAGAAGACTTGTCTTACCAAGAACCAAGATCACAATTAAGCCTACTAACTCAGTTTCTTCGTAGTAGAAATAAGTAAACAATGAGCAGAAGAGAGAGATCAGAAATGGAGATGGTAATGCAGGGCAGTGAGAGAAAGACGATCCTTTCAATAAGTGTTTTTGAAACAATTTTAGATATCTACAAAGAAAAATATTTAAATTGGATCTCTAAATCACACCACACCAAAAATCCAGTGTTGTATAAACCCACATGTGAAATACAAAGCAGGCATTCAGAAGTAAGGTAAGAGAATATCTTCATAATCTGATGATGGAAAATACTCCTTAAATGGGGCATGAGAAGTATTAAGAATAAGGAAATATTTATATAAGGTACTTAGAATAGTCAAAATCATGGAGACAGAAAGCAGAATGGTAATTGCCAGGTGCTGGGCAGGCTGGGGGTTATTGTCTAATGAGAATAGATTTTATAAGATGAAGTAAGTTACAGAAATGGATGGTGATAATGATTGCACAACATTATGAATATATTTAATGCCTCTGAACTGTACACCTAATAATGGTTACATGGTAAATTTTGTGTTATGTATTTTACCAAAATTTAAAAATTGAAAAAAAATCAAAAAAATTAAGCAGGACAATAAGTGCATAATTTAACATATGAATTATAGGATTTGAATTTCCAGTGGGTTTTTTTTTTCCTTCATGAAACCTGGAATAAAATATTAATGAAACTTCATTTAAAAAAATTTTATAAAAACCAATTAAAATATCACTTTGGGTCCCATAAAAAGGGAATAGATTGATTCATTAGACTACAATAAAATATTTACTTACTTGTTGAAATACCTTCTTCTGTTCTGTGGCTAGTCTTTTTAAAAATAATTTATTGTGCTAAACAGGTTTGTTATTACACAAACTCTTCCATATGTATATTGATTCACAATTTTAAAAAGTTTTTTTTTAAGATTTTTATTTATTTATTTTGAGAGAGTGAGTGAGAGAGAGAGAGAAAGCACGAGAGGAGAGATGTTAGTGGGAGAAGCAGACTCCCTGGCCAGCAAGGAGCCCAATGTGGGACTCGATCCCGGAACTCCAGGACCATGACCTGAGCCGAATGCAGTTGCTTAACCAACTAAGCCACCCAGGTGCCCCTAAAACAGCTTTTTTTTTTTTAAAGAGAGGATTTTAGGGGTACCTGGGTGGTGCAGTTGCTTAAGTGTCCGACTCTGTTTTGGTTCAGGTTGTGATCTCTGGGTTTGTGAGATTGAGCCCCGGGTTGGGCTCCATGCTCAGCATGGATTCTGCTTGAGATTTTTCTCTCCCTCTCCCTCTGCCCCTCCCACTTGTGTGCATGCATGCTCTCTCTCTCTAAAATAAATCTTTAAAAAAGTGGATTTTAAATTGAATACAAATAAACGTCCAGATGACAACTAAAAAGAAGTAACCGAGAGATAACTCCACTCTCTTTTGTATTCACTAGGCAGACAAACTAAGGGCTGCCTCACAGGCTATACCCACCCAGTGGGGCTGGCAAAGAAGAAAACTGCAGTCAGTCATTTTACCTTTAGAGTCTTTGAACTTTCAGAGCTCCCTCTCTCCCAGGAATCCTGTGTCTTCATGACCCCCACCCTGCTTGCAAAGCTTTTCATTCTGGGAATGCTGCCACCATACCACCAACAATGACTGCTTAGTAATTTTTCAAATACTTTTTCCTTCAGTCTCCACAATACTCATAGTTAGTCTTATTAGGGCCATTAGTCATGTATGTCCCTTTAGCATAATGCAGAGGAAGTAAGGGAAGGAAGTTCTTCCATATCTGTGACCTCTAATAATGTTCTTAGCACTGATGCTTAAAGTCCTGTGAGGTATTGATTGCCAAGAAAGGAAAAGATGAGAATTTTTGTTGTTGTTACTTTCAAAACTATTTATAAGACAATCTTTCTTCATTTTCCAGAGAGAGCTTAGTTTTTAGACAACAAAAAGAAGTGACATTGTAGACACTGGAATGTAAACAGAGCCATTCATTATCACTGAAGAAGACATAGGCAAAAAAAATTACAAAGAAAGTTGAGGATGTCTGAAAGAATATTTAATGGAGCCACATTTGAATCTAACATCTTTAATATTGTTCTTAGTATCAACTGGAAAAATAGACTGGGACAGTTCTATCATATTTAATTAGTAATTCTAATAGATTATGGAAAAGCTTGGCATGGAAACCATGAGGCATAATGAGGCTTGTATTTATTTCCATATTGTTCTTACTACATTGTTAGGTCACAGAGGAAAGCAAGCAGTGTTGGAAGGTACCCCAGCCTCCAGCTATATCTAACCTTTGTGAAGCAGATGCTTTCAGTACCTTTCCCATATTCCTAAGAATTTCTGGATCCCCAGGTAATTTCCAACTGACATTATCTGCATTTCTGTGCTTACAATCTCTTTTCCTTGGAATCGCAGAAAAGTGTGCTGCCTATTTGCATGATGGAGCAGAGGAGCACAGAAGTAACGTGCCTTCCCCTAGCCCCCAAAAGGGAAATCCCCCAATCAATGACTCTTTAGAGTAGATGTATAAATACCCCAGCTCCTTATCCCCTAGGTAAAATAATCCTGAACTCTATGTTTTGTACCATTTCTTGATGTTTGCTTGGAGGATTGAGCTCCAGTGCCCACCACAGTAGGTGGTTCGATGACCATATTTTACTCTCTTTCTTCCCTTCCCTGTATCACCAAGTCCCTGCAAATCTCAAATAAGCTTCCTGGACCTGACTCCCTGTCTCAGGGTCTGTTTCAGTAGGAATCAACCTTAGACACCTTAAATATGGACTCTGCTATAGAATATCTCTTGTTATCCAAGTCATAAAGAGAATACTGGGGGAATTGATTCAGAATCTAAGTCAGCATACTATTTCTTGTTTTTCAAGTTACTTGGAAATTTTCTCACCTAAATGTACTTTATTGCTTTAGTAGTGACATTGAAGGGGCTGGCAATTGAAGGGGAGTACATACATGCTTGTGGTGGAAAGCCCGGGGGAAATCAGTTTTAAGTAAAGTAAACATTCTGGATTGCGACATGCAGGGACAATGTCAAAATCTTTAACAACTGGTACAGTATGGTCTTCAACCAAGTATAAGAGATGTTGGACTGTATTCTGCAGGGCTGCCGTACTAGCTGACCATTGACTCTGCCCAGTGTAATACAGGGTTCCAGTTCTGCCTGAGTCAAATCTTCAGGCTAGGTTAAAAGGTTGTTGCACGGAGAAGGTTTACCGAGCTTTCTCCGTGGGCACTCGGAGGTAGGTAGGTGGGTTTAATTTTGATTCCTTCTTAGAAAGAAAAGTAATGGGTAGAAATTTTTATCAAATATCCCCCCCCAAAAGCTAAAAGCCAAGCAGGAGCCATTGTCGGCAAGGACTTTGAGGGTTTTATGCTCCAACATTATTATTTGTGCCCTCTCCTGAGGATGGTAGCAAAGCCACAAACTACACCAGGTTTTTCATTCTAGGGAACTTTTTTCCATTGTGAGTAGTCTGGACAAGACCTAAGAGCAGAGTAGCCAAGGTGTAGGTATGTATTTGACCCAAGATAAGCCCATCAGAGTCTCTCTCCTGGAACTACGAAAGTGAAGCAGAATGATGAAAGGATGGAAGAAAAACTCTCTGGAGTACGTTTATGCAAGGAGAGTGCTTATTCATTCATGCATTGAGGATGCTATCAAGTATGGTCAGCTGGTTCCTGCTGCACACAGAGTTGCCTGGTTTCTCTTCATGTCTTTGACCTTGTTGTTTCTATGAGTCTTTTGATAGCCTCAAAAGTTGAAGTTATTCCTTCAACTTTCCAGAACTAGTTACTTTTGCTTGCAATTAAAGAACCATAAACTCATTCAGGTCCTATATGCTTATCTTCAGCCATGTTTTGTGAGGATGGACTCCTTGAACAAGTGTGTGGCAGAAATTCCTGAAAATAGAAGAAGCAATTCCCTGGATCTTCAGCAAACAAGAGGAAGATGACACAGAAGGTTGGTGTGAGCCAGGGACATGGCATTCACTTTTGGAAGATCAGTTTCACCACAGTCAGCTCTCAGTTACTTGTGAAGCTAGAATTCCATCTCTTGTTTCTTCATTGTCCCACAGGTTGACTAGCTTATGAGTTAATCATATCTCACAATCAAAGCCCCAGTGGCTTGGACAAATACTTGGAAAAGGACAAAGGCTCAGGTCAGACTCTCCTGTTAGCAATTTGGTAAAACAGAGTCAGCAGGCATTGAAATCATGGAATAAAATAGGGTCCATTGAAATATGTAGATGTCACATACCATGATATTCACATTTACTATAAAATAATTGTGCATATATGTCTGTGAACATTTTATGGAAATCATATTATGAACTGGGTAGATTTCCTTTTCTTTTTCTCTTTTTGATGCTTATTTGCATTAAGAAAACTGAATTTTGTCATAAGTGCAATCATTTCTTTGTGTTGACTACAACACATCCATATCAAACTCACAAAAAGGGGCCATCTGAACACCTGTCAACACGGCCCCCCGCAGAGCTTTTGCTTAGAAGCCATGTCTTTTATAGAATTTAGCTCGGGCAAGAAGATCATTGACCAAGTCATTGTCTATGTCCGTTGGGGTGACAATGGAATCAATTCCTGACTTAAAGGCTGAGAGACCACCTGAAATGAAATAGAGATTCAGATTGAAATATTAACTTTCAGCAGAAATAAGAAATGAGCATTCCCAGGATGTCAGCCCTCCAGGCAAGTTTTTTCAAAGCAGGCAGTCCCAAATTCTCCTTCCCCCTCCCTTCCTTCCTGAAAAGTTCAACCACCTCAAGAATCTCTGGGAAAATTCCAGATTGTTTTCCTTCTCTCTCCTTTTAAAAGACTTTTGTTTTTCTTCCTGCAAAATCCATATTTGCTTCTAATGTAGTCCAGGCGTGGCAAAACTTGATCCCCAGCAAATCTTCAGTCTGAGAATATTTATAGCATTCTCCCAGTCATTAAATAACTTACTCATTTTTTAAAAATTTACTCATTTATTCACTGCCTCATTCAGTCATTCAATAAATGTTTTTATGCACCTACTATGTGCCAGAATGGTTGCCACACGAGTGCGGGTACATAATGGTACCCAAGACATAATCATTTTTTTTTAGTAGGGATATGTGTGCGTATGCATGTGTGTATGTGATTTTACCTCAAAATTTTAATCTTCAATAGTTATTTATGTGCATACATGACTGTGCTTTGCTCTGATATATAGAGAAAAAGACCCCTTATCCTGATCCCTGATTTCAAGGACCTTGAAACTAAAAACAGAAATTGTTTATTCTAAATTAAGGATGGTAAATGTGGGAGAAGAAAGTTATATGTACACCATGGGTCTGTAAGAGGTACACTTAATAGGACTTGATGTGGTTGGATATAAAAACAGAATGAACCAGAGAACCTAAAAAAACAAACTGGTTTTCTGGCTGGAATGACTAGACATATTATGGAGCAATTCACAGAGACAAAAAAAAAAAAGAGAGAGAGAGAGAGAGAAGAGACAGAAAAACAGAAAAAAGAGAAAGCTTATGGTGGGAAGCTTGTGACTTAATTCAATCTGGATGATGCGGAACTTGAGGTCTGTGATCAGCCAAGCAGAGATCTCCACTTAGATATGATACTGAAAGCCCTGGTATCACAGCTCAGAGTAAACATTTGTTCAAACAAAGAAAGTGGTTGATTTCTTGCATTAGGATAAAAACTATCAGAGGAAGGCAAACATTCTTTTTGCAATAGTTTTTGCATTAACTGATGTGAGATATGATATGAATACCAACATCTGGCAGGAGGGGAAATGGAAGTTGGGGAGGAAGACCCCTCAAAGTAACTCAGTTGTTCAGAGAGCATTAGTGCAGCCTTTTGGCAGTTCTGTCCAGCCCCACTGCTGACCCCTTGGGAATACTCCCAAGGAGGCCCAGGGCACATCTGGCCTTCAGGGGTCTCACGCACTACTCTTTTAAACAAAGCTCCACAAACATGACCTACCTTTCAGGTGTTGAGCCACACTCCACGTGGGGAATTTTTTCTGGATTGCCTTAATTTTGTCTGCTAGAATTCCAACACCCTGCAAAAGGTGTTCTTTGCTGTCCCAGGTACCAACAGGGTGATGAATTTTTTTATCAAGCTAGAAAAATCAGATAATAATGTCAGCATCTGGATGAAGCTGCACATTTTTCTACTATTCCTGATTTCTATTCCTTGTGTTCAAGTACAGAGACACTGGCCTCGGCCCCCTTACTTTATCTCCACAGAATCAATTCTACCTTCTCTTACAGAAAAAAGAGTCAGATAAACAAAGTATGATTTGGGAGATGTGGGTGTGGCATAATTTTCATTAAACTCTCATATACATATGTGAAAATTTTTCAAAACAAATAATTAGCATTCAATGACTAGACATTTGCAATCAAAAATAAAAATTCATTTCTAATTAGATAGTTCAAAGCTTAGGTCTCCACAGACAATTTAAAATAAAAATTCAAACATCCAGATAATTTGGATCCCCTTTCTCCAATTTGCCTAAAGAACCGTTTGATTCAAGTAGAGCTTAATTACAGTGTTTTTATCCATAGATAAAATTCACTACTTTATGAACCCCAAATGTACACCTCTAATCAGTGCCCTTTGTAAGATTTTCTCAATTTAAGTGCTTTGCATATTATTAATTGCAAACTGTAGTTTTAAAACTGATAAAATATTTTTCCTGAAGATACTCAAAAACTGCTAAATCTGGAATTAAATACCAAAGACATGTTACAGAAATACAGAAGTACAAATTATCTGAAATACCAGGGTGTTCTGAAGCCTGAAAGTACTACCAATAGACATCTAGTTTGGTTTGAGCTTGCATAAGGAAGGATAAAGTGGGGCTGACTGAAATTTTCTGGCCAAGTACCTGCATCAAGCCAAATTTAAGTCCCCTGTGGTCCCAGCCATCTTGTAGGACAGCTCCACCATGGCTTTCTCTGGAGATTATGGCTGCGATGAGAGCAGGGTCCACACAGTACCTCAGCCCAACTTCTTTGATCAGAATCTGGTAAGGTTTTAAGGCCCTCAAATCCATCTCAGCAAACATTTCAGAACCACGGATCCCTAAGTCAATAGAAAATAAACTGTTTACTCCAGAAGAGAATCCTTTTTCAAAGTTTAGTAAGTCAATCACAGTCCCCGACCACAGCCCACAGCTTGGGACAACTATTCTAGGACATTTTTTAAAATCTCTAATTGCATAAACCCAGAAAGGTCCACAACCCCAGGCAGTACCATTTCTGCTCTCTTTCTTGTTCTTCTGTTACCTGCCACATTGGTGCCTTGGGAAGACTCTTGAACTAGAAGTCAGCCAACCTAAATTTGAGTCTGGTTCTGCTACTACCTAGCTCCAGGCCCATGAGAAGTCTCTTCTTGCTGAGCCTCAGTTTTCAGATCTATAAATTGGGGAGGTAGGATTAGATTGACTTTGTAGTTGCTTCCAGCGCTGATGTTCTAATACTGGGATAACATGAAGAAGACTTTGGAACAGTATTACAAAAGAGGATGTACAAAGAGCAAGAGACTCTCTTAAAAAGCTCATGCTATAACATGAAGTAAATACAACAAACAAAAAATAAAGGCAGAATTTAACATTTTATGTAAGCAATCATTTAATTATGTAGAAATAAACAAATTTAGGTAAGGTTTGGAAAGACTGAGGGAAAATGAGTAGAAGTAGTTTGCTAGGTTTGTCAAGATTCTGCTTACTTCTAATTTTATTTTATTTTTTTAAAAAGATTTTATTTATTTATTTGACAGACAGAGATCACAAGTAGGCAGAGAGGCAGGCAGAGAGAGAGAGGGAAGTGGGCTCTCTGCTGAGCAGAGAGCTCAATGCGGGGCTTGATCCCAGGACCCTGGGATCATGACCTGAGCTGAAGGCAGAGGCTTTAACCCACTGAGCCACCCAGGCACCACTTACTTCTAATTTTTAACTTTGAACTTTTGCTATAACAACAATTATACCTTTTCAAAATTAAGCTACCTCCTAAAACAGAATATGAAAATGATGAAAGGGAGAATATGAAAATGATGAAAGGGGGAAAGCCAAATATTTGCTTTGCTTTTCACTTACCACAGTTCATCAACCTGGTTATATCACAGGTGGCACCAGAGGTCTCCATGGTCATGATATCACCATAGCAGCCATGGTACAAGCGGGGATGCAGGTGAGGGTTCATTGAGTGAGTGAAGGGGTATGAGCCCCTAGAAGTGCCTGGGGGGAGAGAATGATAATTCTCAGGAAACTTGTGAGAAATATTGCTCGAGTTGCTATAACAAGCATTATTCAACCAAGGTGAAGGCTCACCAAGGTGAAGCCATACTTACTCTTTCCTAACATGCTCTCGAAGACCCCTAGGATATCTCATCAGAGAACACAAAACAGAAGATTCCCCCCAACCCGTTTTCTCCAACCTTAAAAAAAATTTTTTTTAAGCATCGTGGGGCTCAAACTCATGACCTGGAGATCAAGTGTCACCTGCTCGGGATGCCTGGGTGGCTCAGTCAGTTAAGCTGCTGCCTTCAGCTTGGATCATGATCCCAGCTTCCTGGGATGAGTCCCACATCAGGCTCCTTGCTCGACAGGGAGCCTTCTTCTCCCTCTGCCTGCCACTCTGTCTGCCTATGCTCTCTCTCTCTCTCTGACGAATAAATAAATAAATAAATGTATGTTAAAAAAGACAGTAAAAAATCAGGTATCAGTAAAAAAAAAAAAAAAAAGACTCACATGCTCTACTGACTGAACCAGCCAGGAACCCCCCAAAATTTTTAAAGAAGTACTTAATTCTAAACATTGTAAAAAGTATTATGAAAACCAATTTTTATAGGTCTCAAAAACATTTTCTGCAATCTTGATCAGAATTAAAATCGCCACTAGAGTTTTAAGCAGGAACTCTGAGAGAAATTTTAAGACACTTCTACCACTTCTACATCCGGGGATGTAAACATCTGGATTAACAATTGCCTTTGCTTAAGAAAATAAGAAAGAAGGGTACTAATACCACTTACATTAAAAAAGAAGGGTACCATTAACTTAAAATGTCCATTTTGTATCATGTTTCTGTGAAGTTGACCTTCTAAGTATAATTAGTAAAATTGAAAATAAAATTCAACCTACCATAAAAACTTAAGTTAAATCCTATTCTTATTTTTTTATTTTGTCCTTATGAAGTGACTTACTGTCCCAGTCTATTTACTAAAGGAGATAAAGATCTTTTCTGTAAATTAAAAAATTTGTTCTAATAGCTCCTGGAACTGTTGACCTGTATCTTAAGACTACAAATACTTGTTATAAGAAATATATTTGTTAAAATATTTGATGTAAAATACGACATTGTTTCACTTAGTGTTGTAAATGTGTTTTTAAATAAAGAGATGGATTTTATCCATTCACTGTAGGTCTAGTTCTGATTAACTTGACAGTATAAAGAAACTATCTTAGAATTAGGCACACAATCATTGGAACTACTCCATATAAATATGGATTTTAGAAGGAAAACAAAGCAACTCTAAAGATTAATTTTTTAAAAAACAAAGCTTATCAAAACAAATGAAAATACAGATGCAATCTACTTTCTCCCAACTACAAACAGGCAATAAATAAATAAATAAATAAATGAAAGCTATTATAAATGCATCAGAAAGTCAGATGGTGAAACTGTCAAGTAACTCAGAATACTTAGAAAGCCTATTTAGATAACAAAACCAGTAGAAATCAGCAAAGCCATTAAATTTCTCTAAGTAGTGTGGATTTCCATGTGATGCAAAGAGCAAGCATTGGCAGTCTCCATGGCCCTCAGCATAGAACTTTGTGCATCCAGTGTGTGTAGGAAATACACATGAGTGAATGAATAGATAGATTTCCATGACATAGATCATATGTAAGATAGAGGTGTAGAAGCTGTGAGTGAGGGTGCAGACTGACAACATATAACCAAAATATGACCACTTTTCACCACACCTGCTACCACCAGGGTCCAAACTACAACCATTGCTCATCTTGATTATATTATAAAAGCTCCCTAATCGATCTTCCTCCCCAACATTTGCAGTCTGTTCCCCAGCACCCAGACTGGTTTCTGGAAACATGCATGGGATCATATCATTCCTCTCTCTGACCCTTCCAGTGGTTTTCCGATCATTCATTTGTGGACATCAATCCCTGACTGATCTGGTCCCTGCTCACTTTCTGACTTTTCCTTCCCTTTCCTCACTCTTCTCCAGTCACATTTTTCTTGATTCTCCTTCAGCATCCCAGGCAGGTTTCTGCCTCAAGGCCTTTATATTTATAGACCCTTTTGCCTAGAATGCTATTTCTCCATGTATGTACATGATTTGCTGCCTCACTGCCTTCAGGATTCTGTTCAAGTACCACCTATCAGTGAAAGATATGAATAAACAGTTCATAGACAAAAAAGAAAGGAATCCTTAAATGTATAAAAAGGTGCTCAACCACACTCAAAAGAGAATACTATAATAAAACATCATCCAGACACTACATTTTGCCTATTTAATTGGCAAGAATCCAAAAATTTGACAATGTATTGTGACAATGAAGCTGTGGGGGAAGTGTCAGTCTTACACATTGCTGTGGAAGGAGATTTTGCAATAGGCTGTTGTTTCAGCACTATTTATAGCAGGAAACGTCTGGTAACAACGCACGTGTCATCCATATAGGGACTGAGGAAGCTAAGCCACTTCCACACACAGATTACTATGCAGTTGCAGAAAGGAAAGAGGAAGAACTGTATAGATATATGATTCTATAACATTCTATAGCATTATTTCCAGGTACAGAATAATACTTCTAGAATTATATTCTTTCTTTGAAAAAAGGAGAAAATATGATTGTATGTGTTTGTGTATGTGCGTGTATGAGAGAGAGAGATTTCCTTATATATTCAAAAGAAACCATACAAAGATGAACCAAAAACTAGTAAATATTGTTAGTTGTGGGGCAAGATAAGAAGAGGTAAAAGGGACAGGGATAGAGGCGAGACTTCTCTAAATGTACCTTTTTTATAGTTTTTATTTTGGAGCCATGTAAATATTTCCATAATTTAAAATTTTAAATTGAATAGAAAAAATCCTAAAAAGTAAAAGACAAATCTAACATTATATCAAATTGAAAATTTAATTAACACATAGAGGAGGATCATTTCTGGCTACTTAAAAATAAGTCAGTGTAAATATATGCCACTAGTGGAATACATCCTATAAACATGAAGAATCATAAGTAAATCTTAAACTATATGCACAGGATCATCGTTGGTTGGTAATAGTGCCATAGTTATTTTGAAACTAATATATGTAAATAACGAATCATGTTAATGTTATTAGGAGCCAGGATTTTAGTATATCCTTTGTATTCATAAATATTAATATGGAATATCAGTATGAATACATAATTATTTTTCTCTTTAAAAAAGAATATATATATACTGTCTAAGTTCTCCCCACTGAAAAGACCTGGAAGGAATTACACCCCATAGCAATGGAGCACCCCTGGGACTTATACTGTGGTCTCTAAATACTATTTCCCACTGAGAGGAACCAGTGCACTTCAGAAAAAGTCTCATTTCTGGTCTGGGGCAGGAAATGGTTCAGGTGAGCCAGGAACATCTTCATGTACCAGAGCTGGTCCTTACACATTTTAGACACATACAAAAACATTTGTAGATAAAATGTTTTGATCTTTTGGGTTGTCTTACAATATTCTAACCTCCTCCCCTCCCAAAAAATGCAGAGATGAGGGATAGATAAAATAAGAAAGCAAAGTGTTGAAAACCATAGACGTTTGCTGATGGTACATGAGAGTTATACTGTTGCCTCCCCCATTTTATGTGTTTGAAACATTCTACAACAAATATTTACTTACCTTATTAAAGAGTCTTTTTTTCTACCTACATTAAAAAGGCAACACACTCATGCCTCATTCCTTATCATCCATTACCTTACATTATTTTATTTATATCACCTGTCACCACCTGACATATCTTCCTTCCTTCCTTCTTATATTTCTTTCTTTCTTTTTTTTCTATCTATTCCTCTCACTAGAATACTTTTTTCCCTATCCTGTCTCCTCCTCAGCACCTAGAATAGTGCCTGGGACAAAGTGGACATTCTTTTTTTAAAAAAAAGATTTTATTTATTTATTAGAGAGAGAGAGAGAGCAGGGACAGAGGGAGAGGGAGAAGCAGACTCCCCACCAAGTGAGGAGCCTGTTGTGGGACTCGATCCCAGGACCCCAGGATCATGACCTAAGCTGAAGGCAGACATTCAACCAACTGGGCCACCTAGGCGCCCCACAAAGTGGACATTCAATAAATATTTGTGAATGGATATTGGATGGATGGATGGATGGATAGATTGATGAATGAATGAGAAGTAAAGGAATTATCTAAGTTATCTGGATCAAGCCCATATGTCAAAAGTTTACATTTGAGAGACTTGGTGGCTCAGTCAGTTAAGCATCTACCTTTGGCTCAGGTCTGGGATCAAGTGCCACATCGGGCTCCTTGCTTGGCGAGGACCCTGCTTCTCCCTCTGTCTGCTCCCCCTGCTTGTGCTCTCTCTCTCTCTCTGACAAATAAATAAATAAAATCTTGAAAAAAAAGTTTCAATTTCTTTTTACTGGAGAGCTGGCCTTTGCTATGCTCCATGTGTAGCCCACAGACCACAGTTATCAATGTTATCTGGATGCCTATTAAAAATGCATATTTATGGACTCCTCATACCAGGTCTATTGAACCAGAGTCTTTAGGTATAAGGCGTAGGTTAACCGGGATTCCCAGCTTACATACCTAAGTTTGCTTTAAGGGGATTAGAATATGACCATGGACTTTACACTACTTGTGTTGACATCATAAACACACAGGTCTTTCTTAATTATAGTCCCCTTTCAGTTAAACATAGGTAGTAGAGTAGCTCATAATTAGCCTACTTGCTATATAACTCTGCTCCTACCTGGAAATTAAAGAAGGAATAAAAATTTAAAACTATGTTCCTCTGCCTTTGACCATATAAATAGTCGGAAATTATCAGTTTTCTGTAACCTCACTTTTTCAAATTTAGAATTAAACATTATAGAAACACTTTCTTCTCAATCTTCACTCTACTCATAAAGACAACTTGAACATTGTTTACAATGGCTTTTCATTTTTCCTAAGCCAAATTTTCAATCTTTTCTTATTCAAAGTCCCTCAGCATCTCACCAGCCTACTTTTCTAGCCTTATCCTCAGAAGTCCTCACTTCTGTATTGTTGCACTGATCTATTTACTGTACTCCCAATACTCTTTTTTTAAAGATTTTATTTCTTTATCTGACACAGAGAGAGAGATCACAAGTAGGCAGAGAGGCAGGCAGAGAGAGAGAGGAGGAAGCAGGCTCCCCACTGAGCAGAGAGCCGGATGCGGGACTTGATCCCAGGACCCTGAGATCATGACCTGAGCTGAAGGCAGAGGCTTAACCCACTGTGCCACCCAGGTTTCCCCTCCCAATACTCTTCATGCATTTCTGCCTCCCTATACAAAAGGCATTCTACTCATCCAGCAGACTCTTTTCTTCTCTTATCAAATAATACCAAACATTCTTCAAGTATTACATCCTCCACTTTTTGGTCTCAACATCCTGACTAGATGTGAACTCTTTATCCTAAACTCTTCCCAGACTAGAGTCTTTTTCTGTCTATACTCATTTAACTCTTATTTACTGCCTGGTATTAATAATTTTATCTTCATATGTCTTGCCTCCGAAGGCACTGTTCCATAAATTCCCACTAACAGTGCCTTTACCTGCTTGGCAAGCAGAATACACTGTTAATTATAGATGTCAGCAGCTGATTGATGGCCAGGCTGATTAGGAGAGCCCTAATGATTACATGTAATCATTGCTCTTTCTGATTCATGACTATGCTACACATTTTTGTAGACACCCTGCAAAAGATGCTAAATGTCAATCAATGACTTACCAATGAGGGCAATAAGTCCCCAAAACAGGATAAAGGACAGCATGGTTGTGAATCTTATCCTACAGCTCCTATTATAATTTGAAAGAGAAACTGGTTAATTTTAAAACTTAAAAGTTTCCTGAAGGAAATGTGTTTTAACTAAAAGAAAGTATAGAATCATTTCCAGTATAATACCTTTTTGCCAGTTCCAAGATATTAGTCTCATAGGCTCGGTATTATGATTCATTGGATCACTCTTTCCTAAGTATAATCTTCCAACTCATTTTAATCCAATTTCATGTTGACATGAGCCTACAAATATCTTAAATATGTTAGGCTAACACATATGCCCATCCTTTCTCCAGTCTTGCTCATATCACAATTTTGTTCCCATTCTTCTATTGTAGTCTCCTTAGAAAACCAAGGTAAGCCACTGAGAGGAGCATCAGAGATCATGACTCAGAAGAGGTTTGCTGTGCTCCCCTGTGCTTCCTCCATCAACTCTATCTTTGTTTTCATTCAAAAGACAACTTAATTATTCTACATAATACAAGAAGGTGAGCACTAACCTGGTTTGTGACCTTGCAGAGAAAGTCTCTCCCCTCCGTTTAGGAAAGTCCCCTGTCTTCAGCACTACCCTGCGCGCCAGGCTTTAACAAAGCAGTGGCTTTTGCCCTAAAAGACGAGTTAAACAATTTGAGAACCGATTAGTTGGTAGCTTTATGATTACCTTTCTTTGATCCAAGTAAACTTCAATGTGGCTCTGCCCCTATGGAGGAAATTCTAAATGCCAGTACGTAGACTTACCTGCCTCTTCTTACCTTCATCCTGTACCACTGATGGTTGGAGGAGCTTTATATATGGTTTTAAAACCCTCTCTTTAAACCACTGACCTCATTAGACCTGATTATAATGACACTTTGTACTTAGGTGGCCCTTTTAATAAAAATATTTCAAAGCATTTATTAACCACTATTAATTAATTAATCTAATGAACCCCCAAGTTATATTGGAGGCATATATTTGGTGGATAGTTTCTGGGTATCTAAAATTGAGCTGGGTCAACAGCTTCTAAATTTGAGAACAAGAAACAGATAATTAGCATTAAAAAGATAAACAGAAAATATGAGCAGCTCTCATTCCCAGATTGGTTGTTCGCCTGAAGGCTGAGCCTCCTGCTCTTTGTTCCTCATTCCATTGTCACATGATCTGCATACCAATATGTCACATGGCTCCTTGTTCCAATTATACTCTGACAAATAGAGCCAAGAGTGCCCACCTGCTCTGGGAGATCAGTACAAAGCCAGAGAGTAGCACTAGTTTCCCAAACTATCTGAGGAAATGGGAAAAAAAGATTTGGCCATGGACGAACATTTTTTCAAGGATGGAGTGTCTCTCTCTTCACACTTATGTCTGAAAGAAGAGATAAAGCACATTGTGCAGTCCTGGGAATAAGAAATGGAAAGGACATTCTTGAAATAGGCAAGCACATTTTCCAAAGGGGAAGAAATCTAACACAGATCCTACTACAAGTGTCAGAAGTTTCTAAGACTGTACACAATCCTTCCATAAATCCACCAGGTGAACACAGGTATGAGAGAGACTGAGGAGGAGGTGATGAAGATGAAGGCCTTAAGTAAACAACTTGCTGGGCTCCCTGACCATGAATAAACCACAGCTTCTAGGAGATCATGCCCTCATGAAGCTGATCTCTGCACTATCTCATTGTATTCACCTCTGCCCTGCCTGCCTTCCTGTTTGTAGAATAGATTTCCCTTTAGGTGTCCTCCAGCCTTCCATTCCAGGGAAGAAGGGTGGGAATATTCTGAACCAATGTTGATTCCTGCCTTGACTATCATGAAAATGATTCATGGCAGGGGCTGGCTCTACCACCATCAATGCTTGCAGTCAGGGCTACTCTTTAATAAGGGGTTTTGCATGAGTCCAGCTTCTCCAGCATGGTCCTCAGGAACACATGGGCCATCACTAGTTACAGTAGCAACATTACACTGACATTGTGCTCATGACCCTCCTCACCCCCCCTTTCCCCCACTCCCCTGCTCCCCTGCAGGACAAGGTGGGAGAAAGAAGAAAGGAAGAAGAAGGAATAAAGGAAGAATCAAAAGTATTTAAAAGATTCTAGGTAGATGCTCCTATAGAACAAAAGTAAAAACAAAACATTGGAAGTACTGTTAAAACATTGGAAGCCTATTTTATTCCTCTCCCTGTTTTCACATAGTGGGACTGCAAGTCCTTCTAGGTATGAAGTTCTTAATGTCCAGGTCCTCTGTAATTTAAGTAAATGCCTTCAAACTGATGTGTATCTTATTAAGTTTTCTTCAAATTTTGAGAATACAAATAAACATTTATTTGACACCCATCATACATCAGGTTCCTATGTACATATATCATTAAATCCTCCAACAACTCTGTAAGATAGGTGTTATACCTATTTTAGAGATGAGGAAACTGAGACTCAGAGAAATTAAGCAACTTGTCAAAGATGGCACAGTCAGGACATGGCAAAGCTGGGATTTGAGCCCAGGTCTATAAGATTCCAAAATCCATGCTTTCCTACTATGTCCAAGATACTAGTGCCATGGACTGATGACCCTGCAGAGTAATTATTACAACAGGTTCAAATCAATCAATTTGCACACAAAACATTGTCTGTGATCTGAATAAATCACTCCGGTTGCAGATATTTAGCAGTCATTTGTCTGTAGATGTAGTAATTTTTTTTTTTTTTGAGAGGGGAGAGAGAAAGAGTGAAGGCTAAGGAAAGCAGATGGAGAGAGAAAGAGAATCTTAAGTAGGCTCCGTGCTCAGCACACAGCCCCAACATGGGGCTCTATCTCACAACCCTGAGATCATGACCTAAGCTAAAAACAGATGCTTCACCAACTGAGCCACCCAGGCACCCTGATGCTGTTGTAATTTTTAAATACAAATATGAATCAACTGCATTTACAGGCTGTCACTTTATATCTTCACCAATAGCATGCATTGAGTTTCTATAGTAGGCCTGGCAGAACAGTAGTAAGGGGTATAGCCTAGGTCTGCACCCAGGTTTGTTGCATTCCAAAGCTTAACTTTTAATTAATAACCTAAAGCTCAATGAATGGTTAAGTGTGGATGCTATCATATAAGGGTCTGAGGCAAATTTTGATATTGAAAAGTAATTTACAGAATGAATGATTCCCCCATCTCCTCCCAAGGGTGTTAACAGTGACTGTACATGTGGGTTGTACTGATGGTGCCAGGAGGAACTTGGATGGATGAGTCATTTGTTATAATCTCCATCAGACCCCCTGTTTTCCCAAAGTAACAATATAATCTATATGCAAAAAAACATCCTTTCTCGTGGCATCTGGGTGACTCAGTCTGTTGAGCATCCGACTCTTGATTTTGGCTCTGCTCATGATCTCAGGGTCATGGGATCAAGCCTGGCATCAGACTGTGCACTTGGCGTGGAGTCTGCTTGTCATTCTCTCTCTCCCTCTGAGGGACCTTGGGTAGATCATCAGTCTAGACATCATTTCCCCATTTATAGGGTAAAAAACCTGGATGACAATAGATGATCTTCAGACCCTTTTCTGGCTCTAGCAATCTATTGGATCCAGAAGAGGAAATAAATATGGGAGGTCAAACAGAGAGGTTTAAATATGGATTAGGTCTATATTACAATTTTTCAGGGTAACTTGGACTGCATTTTAGTTCTCATCAAAATCACAAATGCCATGCAATTCTTCCTATGTTTTAGGGTAAATTCAAAGTAAATTTTCCTCTCTATCTTGTAACTGACAAGTAGTAGAACTTTGAGTTCAGGATCCTGATCATCAATCATTTTCATATTGATAAGGGCAGTAAGAAAGGGATGTTATTTGTTTGCTTGCTTGCTTACTTGTTGGTCTCAGCCATAGTTACAGATTTCCCTGTCATGCTGGGTGAGCTGCAGAAGCTATGAGCAATACTCATGAAAGTTTTAACTTTGCAATTGTCAAAAGTAGTCCCAGAATTGCTGAAAATAATATAAATGACTGAAAAATACAGTATATTGAAAAACCAAGATTCTTTTTGTCGTAATCATTATTCCTGTCACAATGCCTATAACTGTGATTCTGAAGCCCAAGACAAGACTCAAATCCTCTGGCAAATCCACAGAATTTTTAACGTTTCTTTCTGTTGCCTCTCTGCTTCCTAAACCAGTGTCCTGCTCCCCCTTAGGTTAATCTGATAACAGAATTATATTAATTAATTAATTAATTAATTAAATGACAGAAATTTAAAGTGATATCATTTGCAGGTAAAATTTAATTTTAAATTTTAACTGGTGTCTTCAATACCTGAAGTCTTGTTTTTTCAAAGTGAGAAATGAGTCTGTTTGCCAAGGGAATGCAGAAACTAGAGGACAACCATCACACAGGCACTTGCACGCACACACACACACAGACCTCTTTGCAAAAAAAATTATTTTTATAATAAAATACATGCATTTTGAAAATACACACCTTTATTGTGGGGAAAAAAGTCAAATCTGCTTTAATTTTTAAGATAAAAAACCAGATTCAGAAAATTCTCTCTTTCAGCTCCCACTTGGAACTCTATTCCAAACCACCATCTACCCAGGATAGCCTTTATATGCCTATGCCAATGAGAGAGTTTCAGTGGAAAAGTTTTAGAAGTATTGTCCTATTTAATAGAAGCAAAGGAATGATGATGGAATCTAAGGCAGTGTGCATGCCCCTGGAAATAGATTTTGGTGGGAGTTCCTTGAAGGACTCCTCAGAACACATCACAGAGAGAGCTGCACTTGTGCCATGTGCTGGCCTAGGTCAGCACTCTTGGGAGTTAAAAGAGCCCAGTATCTCAAGCTGGGTTGGTCCTCTTTTCTTCCTCATCCCCGTTTACCTTCCTCCTAATACTGGTCTATGGTTTTAGAGCCTGGGTTGCCCCAGCATGTCACCATTTGGGAATCCCAGTCTCACCTCTCCTTTCTCAAGAACAACCAGGGATGATTACCATGGGCAACTCATTTAACCTCTCTGAGCCTTAGTTTGCTTCATCTGTAAAATGGAGATGATAATGATGCCCCATGACTGTTTTGAAGATAAAAATAAATTATATGTGTGAAAACATGTTATAAACTGCAATGCTTCATATACATGCCGGTTATTACTATGATGGTGTTGCACACAAATCCTGATGGTTTAGCTTCTTGTTGATTTATTCATTTGTTTGTTTATTTGTCCATGGGACACCAGGAAACATAATGAAGAGTTGACTTATAGGACAGGAAATAACAAGTAAAGCTTCACTTCAACCAGGAAGGACATTTGGCAAGACAAGCAAAGGCTGTTGCTGCAACTCTGCACCCTGCCTGGTGGTATTGGAGGAATGACAATATCAGAAACAGTCACATGTAGTCTAAATGTCCACTGCACAACTTAGAAACTGCAGAATGAAGGGGCTGCCAAAGAATACATGGCAAAGGTACGATAGGAATAATGGCTTGTGGGAAGGCAGAAGGGGAGCCCTTTCACAAAATTTCACTAAAAAAGCTGAATTTAACCTCAAGATATTTTAGTGCCTGGCTTAAACTGCTATATTCTTTTCTTTTCTTGTCTTAAGTTTAATCTGTTCTATGGTAAATAGAATACTGTACCCTGCTGAAAGTACAAAGTCTTCCAGTGTCAAACATTTGACCAACAGTTCGGAAGAGAAGATATACAAGTCATCAAAAAGCTCATGTAAAGGTGCTCAACATCATTAGGCATCAAGAAAATACAAAGTAAAACCACAATGAGATAGCATTCCACACTTTTTAAAAAGGCTAACATCAAAGAGTGCTTATATCAAATATTGGTGGAAATATAAATGAAATGGAACACTTGTACATTACTGTTTAGAATGTGAAATGGTATAATTGCTTTGGAGAACTGTTTAGCAGTTTTGTAAAGTTAAACATATGTTGGAGAGGAAAATTTTTTCTCCAACCTTCAGAGTTCTTCTAACAAGTCTAAGAATTAAATTGACATGAGACAGATTAAGAGAAGAAAAAAATAAAGCTTAATTATATGCACAAAGAGGCCCAATAATGAAATTGAGACCTAAAGAATGACCAAGGCAGGCAGTTTTTTATAGTTTTTAGACAGAGACAATAACTATGTGAGGAATTGACAGGACAAAGATAAATTATGTTTGGGAGGTTTAGTTAATAAGGAATTTTGAACAGAATTTGGGCTGGGGTAGTAAATTACAAAAAAGTACAAGGTTTGTTGGTATATAGCCTTCTTGAAAGATGTCTCTTTACTTCTTGGTACAGGGAGGGTACTTCTCACATGGGAAATTTCTGCTTTCTGTAGACAAAGGGAGATCAGAATGTTCTTGCACTAGCTCCTTTTAACTAACTTTAATTTTAAATAATTAATTTGCCCAAGTGGCACATTTTGGAGTGGTCTGCTCTTGGCTCTTATGCATTGAACATTTGCATACATCTAACATATTACCCAGCAATTCCAATCCTGGGTATTTATCTAAGAGAAATGGAAACAAATCAAAGACTTGCACAAGAATGTTCATAGTAACTTTATTTACAATAGCCCAAATACTGGAAACATTCCAAAACTTCTCCAACAGGGGAATGGATTAACAATCATGATATAGCTGCATAATAGAATAATACCAAGATTAATAAACAAATTAGGGAGGAACTCCAAATAACCTAGGTTGGGTTAAGTGCCCACCTCTGGACTATTCAACTGTGTCTAGGAATACATTTGCTTGAAAAGGAGAAAGGAGAAGTCTGATTTTCTTTTTAAAATGTGCCACAGTTGTTCTCTATACCTTGTTAGAGAGACGAGGTAGGGCAGTATCTGGAGGAAGGCTTGGATCCAGTCACTTTGTTATGGTTTATCATGGGAGTGACTTAATATTTAAGTGTTGTAGAAGATAATGAGGATATGGGAATGGAAGCATTATGTGATCCAATAAGGCTAAAGGCATGAGATCAAATGCCTAGGAATAGAGATTGGCCTGAGGCATGCATGGTAATGTTTCTCCCATTGTAATTGAACGAAAAGAGGACAAAATCAGAGAGTAATGCAGTTCAATTTATAGAGTCAATTGGGGAAAACAGAGTTATCTATGATTTGTAATTGCCATGTGAAACAGAAGGTTGGATCATGTGCTGAGAGTAAAAATTATGTCAAATTAGAGGTTTAGGCAAATGGAGAAAATGTGGGAAAGCAGCTGTGGAGAAAAAGAGACCTCACAAGAGAGTCAAAAAGATTAATAGGGTCCAGATATGGACTGGTTGAGGTCAGAGTCCATAAATGTTTTGGAAGCACCAAAATGCTAGGCCCCTCAAAGTGTAGAGAGGGGAAGCATGGGTTAGGAGCATTTGCTGGAGGCTTTTTAATAATAAGTTTTCTTGTTTAGCAACAGAAAAATGTTCATGATGTGTCTTTAAGCTCTTTACTTAAGTAGGATATAAATTGTATTAATGAATGGTTCCAATTTTATTTTAAGTGTATGTGTATGCAGTCATGGAAAATAAGCTGAACTGCATCTTCACCCGTACCAGATGTTATAGAATTTTCTTCAAAGAAGCTACACCACACCTACTCTCTAAAGTAGGGTATGAGTGTTCCCAATCCCCCACGTCTCCCCCAAACTTTACTATTATCAGACTTTTAAACTGAGTGGGAAAGTCTCATTTTCTTGATTGAGGTTGGGTGTCTTTTCTTTTATGCATATTCACCATTCCACTTACAGCTTCTCTAAACTACCTGCTTATATCTTTTGATAATCTTTTACTGGATCATTTGCTTTTTTCTCATTTTTAAAAAGTGGGAATCCTAAGTACATTGCAGTCTGGATCCTAGTCTTTTGTTGTTGTTTTTGTTCTGGGATAGGGTGGGGTTTTTTTTGCCTTTTATTAATTATATGAAATATAAAAAAAAAGGAATTACAGAACATAAAACAAAATAATGAATAATTTATGCAGGTGTAATCATAGTACCTTTCAGTAACTTTCAAGTATTCTACAAAGAATATGTATGAATTTAGTTATCAGAAAGAAGCACTGTTTTAAAATTTCCTAGAGTTTTAAAGAACTCTATGTGTTCTCCAGCGTGTAGCTGAGCCTTATCCAACAGATGAATACTGTATAGGGATTTCCTTTAGATGGCCCTGGGCCCCTGGAGTTTTGTGAAGACTTCAAGGTCACCTCCTAGAATTCCAACTCCTGGAGCCATACCTCAGAAGGTGACTGGGAATGTGGGATCATCAGAGGCCGTTTACATTTGTCCATCCTCTTTGTATCAAATTGAGGGCTGAGGGAATAGAGCCTGAGTTTAATTCCAGATATGTACAGCAACATAGAGACCCAGGAGAACGTTGGCCTCCCTGAGGGTACAGTCCAGAACAAGTAATGGAGAGATGTAGGAGGAGTCATAGCTGTCAGCAGTCACCCTTCAGGTTGATCCAACCTCAGCCAGTATTCCTGAGGCTGACAGAGGGGTAAGAATGCCTCAGGCACCCCTGGCTTCTCTGGGCTCCTTTGTAGGAACTTCTGACAGGCCTGGGAAACTGACTGTTAAAGAAAAAATGGGGAAATGGCCCCAGCTGGTCATGCCACACTGTTAACAACACAGAGAAGCATTGTTCTGCCTTTGCCTCTGAAAAGAGCCAACCCAGGAAAATGCCAGCTTGGGTGGAGTAAGTAGCTCAGCCCGAAACATCATCCTACAGCAACTTTTGTTCTATTTATTATCTCAGCCTGATTTACTTGATTTTGCTGTGTTCCAGAATTCTCATCCAAAGTTCCTTAGGGAGTTATAACTATGATAGAAAAAAAGAAGAAAAAAATGGAAGCTATTGGCTTTCTTCATCTTCATTTCTTTTTGCTCTCCTGCATAAACAGAAGCATAAACACACCAATATATTCAATGCCAAATTGTCTTTAAAGTAATTATCCACTTTGAAAATAATCAACCTCTCTCTGTACAGCCAGACTGAGCCAGTATTATAACATAAGCAGTGTTTTTTAAATATCTTATATTTGCACAGTGCTTCAGAAATTTAAATGAGCTTTTGAGTAGTATTCATTCCCATTGGAAAATAGACCTTTGGGAGTTCTATGTTCAGGGATTTTCCAGACCAGCACTGTCTAATAGGTATGTAATATGAGCCATGAATTTGATTTTAAATTTTCTAGTAGCCACATTGAAAAGGGGGAAAAATGATAAGATTAATTTTAAAGTATATTTAACCCAATACATCTAAATTATAATTTCAGTATAAGGATTGAGATATTTTATAATCTCTTTCATATTAAATTTGTGTATTTTAGAATCACAGCACAGCTCTGTTCAACCTAACCACATTTCAAGTACTCAGTAGTCACATATGGCTATACTCAGGTTACCATGTTGGATGACACAGTTCTGAATGATGACTTCACATGAACTTTTGATGCCTTAAGACAAATGAGTCACCTAACACAGATATAAAAAAGAAAATTTTTATATCTATAGAGGAGATGTTTTTAGGTATTTCAGGTTGCACTATACCAGGTCATGTCAACCCCAATCTCCCTTAAAGTATTTGTAGTGCTGAAACCTTAGGCCTTAGATCAAACCCTGATCTTCCCTTAACTGGCCATTTGACCTTGAGAAACTAACTTAACCTCCCTGATTAACTAACTTAACCAGAATACTATTATTTAGTTATGGTGTTGTAAGAATTATATTTAATCTATATAAAGCACCTATTATGATGCCTATCATACATAGCAATCATTCAACAAATGGTAGCTCTTTTTTTAAATTTTAAATTTAAAATTTTTTATAAACATATAATGTATTTTTATCCCCAGGGGTACAGGTCTGTGAATTGTCAGGTTTATACACTTCACAACACTCACTATAGCACATACCCTCCCCAATGTCCCTAACCCCACTCCCCTCTCCCAAATCCCTTCCCCCAGCAGCCCTCAGTTTGTTTTGTGAGATTAAGAGTCACTTATGGTTTGTTTCCCTCCCAATCCCATCTTGTTCCATTTATTCTTTTCCTACCCCCCAAACCCTCCACATTGCATCTCCACTTCCTCATATCAGGGAGATCATATGATAGTTGTCTTTCTCCAATTGACTTATTTCGCTAAGCACGATACCCTCTAGTTCCATCCATGTTGTCACAAATGGCAAGATTTCATTTCTTTTGATGGCTGCATAGTATTTCATTGTGTATATATACCACCTCTTCTTTATCCATTCATCTGTTGATAGACTTCTAGGTTCTTTCCATAGCTTGGCTATTGTGGACATTGCTGCTATAAACATTTGAGTGCACGTGCCCCTTTGGATCACTACGTTTGTATCTTTAGGGTAAATACCCACTAGTGCAATTGCTGGGTAGTTCTATTTTCAACTTTTTGAGGAAACTCCATGCTGTTTTCCAGAGTGGTTGCATCAGCTTGCATTCCCACCAACAGTGTAGGAGGGTTCCCCTTTCTCCACATCCTCACCAGCATCTGTCATTTCCTGACTTGTTCATTTTAGCCATTCTGACTGGTGTGAGGTGATATCTCATTGTGGTTTTGATTTGTATTTCCCTGATGCCAAGTGATATGGAGCACTTTTTCATGTGTCGGTTGGCCATCTGGATGTCTTCTTTGCAGAAATGTCTGTTCATGTCCTCTGCCCATTTCTTGTTTGGATTATTTGTTCTTTGGGTGTTGAGTTTGCTAAGTTCTTTATAGATTTTGGACACTAACCCTTTATCTGATATGTCATTTGCAAATATCTTCTCCCATTCTTTCAGTTGTCTTTTGGTTTTGTTAACCACTTCCTTTGCTGTGCAAAAGCTTTTGATCTTGATGAAGTCTCAATAGTTCATTTTTGCCCCAGAGGTTGCTGCCTGTGTTGTCCTCAAGGATTTTGATGGATTCCTTTCTCACATTGAGGTCCTTCATCCATTTTGAGTCTATTTTCATGTGTGGTATAAAGAAATGGTCCAGTTTCATTTTTCTGCATGTGGTTGTCCAATTTTCCCAACACCATTTGTTGAAGAGGCTGTCTTTTTTCTATTGGACATTCTTTCCTGCTAACAAATGCTAACTCTTTACCATTATTACCATTATTGCTTCTCCTATGCTGCTCAATTGTGCTGGACTTTCTATGACTAGATCAGGCCAGGGGACGGCTGTTATTCAGGGAGGAAGAGTTCTTCTGGGTTGTCTCTCTCATAGTCTGTTGATTCATGTTCTGTCATCTTGCTATCCCCAGTACTTGGCATAGTATTCGGCGTATCACAGGCCCTAGGAGTGAAGTGAGAAAGCACATGGGGAAAAGCAAGTCTGATAAACATGTAAAGGTGTCATTCTACTTTTGATAAATCTCTAAGATGAGCCGGGAGAAAAAGTAAGTTTGAAAAAATCTGTGGGTAATTGTACTTGAGAACAATCAATGAAGCTCTGATTGGGAAGGTTTTGGTTTTGGTTTGGTTTTCCTGATTAGAGAGTTTTGTTGTAAGGTACAGAGAGTAGAGTAGCAAGAAGCAGAAAAATCCACAGAAAGAAGGCAGGAAGCAAAAGCCACGAGGCAGGAAAAGACTTGAGTGAGCAGACAGGAGACCAGAGATTAGTCAGAAAAATCATTTTGGCTGTCAGAGGTAGTAGCTTTTGATACAAAGATGAAAGGAATCCCAAGAACAGACCACCAAGAGCTGCTCCTGAGCCACTAGGGGGCTGTAGTCTTCTGGAGAACATTCTAGTTCTCCATGCCACCTATTCATCCTCTGCTGAACCAGCTTCCTCTGCTTTCTCACTTACTTCCTTATGAATCTTGACAAGAGAGAACCATCATCTGAAGTAACCTGAGCATTTTCCTCAACTGCAGGCATATATATATATATATATATATATATATATATATATATATATATATAATTTTTTAAAAGATTTATTTATTTATTTGAGACAGAAAGTGAGCATGAGTGGGGTGCAGGGGAGGAGTAGAAGGAGAGGGAAAGAATTTCTAGCCGACTCCCTGCTGAGCACAGAGCCCAACACGGGGCTTAATTCCAGGACCCTGAGATCATCACCTGAGCCCAAATTAAGAGTCAGACATTTAACCGGCTGAGCCATCCAGGTGCCCCACTCCTAAATATATTTTAATTCAGTTTGACTATTTCTAGTGTTATTTTTGCTTTATAGATGAGGAAATTGCAACTTATATTAGCACATTGGTGGGTTTAAATCTTTCTCTTTCTCTCCCCTTCTCTCTCTCTCTCTCTCTCTCACTCTTTCCTACTCTCTTTTAGTTAGAAAGCAGAGAAAAAGATAGAGAAGCGAGGCAACAGGAGAGGTGCATTTTGATGGAACAAGGTAGATATTCATGTGAGAAATCATTATTAGGAGGCTAATTGGTCCTTGGATGAAGGCAGCAGGGCAGCAAGTCCCCCACAGGAAAGAAATGCTTGAGGATAACTTCCCAGTTTGCTTAGGAATACTTTTTTTTTTTTTTTTTTTTTTTTTGTTCTGGGACCCCAGACAGGCTCTGCAAACTATTTCCCACAGAAGTCAAGGAGAATATCAGAGTAACAAAGCCCTTTTAAAAATGTTTTAGTTTAAATGTTTAAATGTTTCATCATTGTATTTTCACTCTGCTGAGTTTTGAAGGTAATATTATAGAAGCAACTCTGAGAGTCCTGTTTCCCTGCCATGCTATAATCAGTGTTGCTACCTTAACCTATAAGGGAATTTATAACCAGTTTCCTATCCTGGGATGTTTCAAATAAGGTGTCCCCATGCAGCTTCATCAAATAAGGCAGCAGCAGACTCTGAGACCATATAAACACTGTTTTTTTTGAAAGATTCAATTGCATAATTCCAGAGACATGGATATCTGTGGTCTCAGGCAGATGAAAGAACAAAAGATGAAGTTATATGGGGTATGGTAGAGACAGTCTTTCATCTAAGAAGCAAAGAAAGGGCTTCCCTTCAGGACTGACAAATAACAAACCCTGTTCCCCAGGAAATTGAAATCACAGCTGCAGCTCTGAATGCTAATGTTGGACTGGGAGCTTAGAGATCTCCCTGAAAACAGGCTTTCCAAGGGCAGGGCAGGCATTTTGTTCTTTACTATATACAACTTTAGTTTTTTTGTTTTGTTTTGTTTTGTTTTGTTTTGTTTTGTTTTGTTTGTTTTTGTTTTATCTTCTCTCAGAACATGGAAATGGAATCATACCAGTGCTAGCAAGAACAATTGTTCTTTATTTTTCTAAGTTGATTTCCCCTCCCTAAACTCTTAATCCATAAACAATGCCATCTCAAGCCCCTCTTTAATTTTCTGCTAGGTAATGATATTTGTGTAACAGCATTCAACCCAAGAAGAGAGGCTGTCTGGGGTCCCAGTGTTGTAATTGATCAGTGCAGCCTTGGGCTTTCATAAAGATTTCATTCAAATGAGAGCCTAAGAAAATCCTATTTCTCCCAAGAGTCCTGCTATGCCTTCCTCAGACAAGCTTCTCTATGAGTACGTGTGAACTCCATCACATGCAATCTTGACCCCTTGTTACCAGGGGGTTAATGGATTACACATCTATCTCATATAATAATAGTTATTTTTGTCATTTATTGAGTCCCTACCCATTTCAGGGTAATCAGCATTTTACACACATTATGTCCTTTAATTCTCATTCCACAGATGAGAAAATTCAAGCAGAGACATGGAGTGACTTCCCAAAGGTCTTTTGTGAAGATACATCTCTCTTTCTCTCTCTCTTTTTTAAGATGCATATATTTATTTTAGAAAGACAGAGAGAGTTGGGGGGAGGGGCATAGGGAGAGAGAATCTCAAATAGACTCCTCACTGAGCACAGAGCCCAGCATAGAACTCAATCTCACAACCTTGAGATCATGACCTGAGCCAAAATGAAAAGTCAGACCCTTAACCAACTGAGCCACCTAGGCATCCTATATTTCTGTTGTTGCTTAAGGGCAGCTGCCTTTGTTAAACTGGCATCCAAAAGAATTTCCCAATATAAAGTTTAGTAGAGGTGGTTATGCCATATGAGCAAATATTTAGCATAACAGGTAGTCAAAACAATTACCTAGCAGCAGGATAATTATATTAAATGAAATTTACACCTGGTAGGAAGTTCAGAGTATCAACCTGTCCAACTATTTAATTTTTAAGTAAGAAAACTGTGGCTCAGAAAGCTTAAGTTACCATAAAAGTGTACACAATAAATAGAAACAGTCTAGACTTCTGACCAAAGGTGTGTCGTGACCATATGCCTTCTTCCCTTAAGACAAGATACACCTTTCTTACTCCCCAGCTAAGAGCTAAGGGCTGGTAGGAGGCAGGGAACCTTGGTACTAAGAATTCATTGCTGCTTTGCACCCACAAGCTGTGTGACACCATGTCAGTCACTGAGTTTTCTGAGTCTCAGGTTTCTGTCTTATAAGATGGGAATAACATGATTCTACCTATCTCACAGAGCTTCTATGGAAACACAGTCCAGTAATAGATATGACAGCAGTCGAAAAGGGAAAATGCACTATTGGATATATGACATAATTATCATCAGTGATTCAACAAAGTAAAAATTTACTTCTCTCTGATGAATCATCCTTCTTCTATGTTATTGCTCTACCATCCCTAAGTGTTTTTTTTTTCCTCATGGTCTAAGTTGGGCCATCTCCATGCTATCAAAAAAATGAAAAGACAATAGACAAAATGGGAGAAAATACTTACAAATCAGAAACCTGATCAAAGGTTTATATCTAGAATATGTAAAGAATACTTACAACCAAAATTGAGACAAGAAAGTCAATTGAAAATAAGCAAGGTATCTGAATAGGTATATCCAAAGAAGATATACAAAAAGCCAATAAAAGGATGTTCAACATTATTAGTCATCAGGAAAATCAAATCAAAACCACAATGAGCTTCCACTTGACCCTCCTTAGATGGCTAAAATCACAAGATGGACAATCATGACTGATGTGGGGATAGGAACTCTAATTCATTGCTGGTAGGATTATAAAATGGTACAGCCCTTTTGGAAAACAGTTTGGCATTGCCTCCAAAAGTTATCCATAGAGTAACCACATGACCCAGCACCTCTTCTCCCAGGTTTATAATAAGGAGAACTGAAAACGTATATGTCCACACAAAAAAACCTGTGAACAAATTTTCTTTTCTTTTTTTTTAAAGATTTTTATTTTATTTATTTATTTGACAGACAGCGATTACAAGTAGACAGAGAGGCAGACAAAGAGAGGAAGGGAAGCAGGCTCCCCGCTGAGCAGAGAGCCTGATGTGGGGCTCAATCCCAGGACCCTGGGATCATGACCTGAGCCGAAGGCAGAGGCTTTAACCCACTGAGCCGGCCAGGCACTCCTGTGAACAAATTTTCATAACACTATTATTCACAGTAGCCAAAAGTAGGAAACAATCAAAATGTGTATCAACTAATGAATACATTAAATGCATATATCTATACAGTGGACTATTATCCATCTATAAAAAGAAATTAATTACTTATACATAGTACAACAAGAATGTACCGAAAAACATTATGCAGGGTGAAAAAATCCAGACACTGAAACCACATATTATTTTTAAAAGATTTTATTTTTACTCATTTATTTTAGAGAGAGACAAGAGAATGTGTGCACAAGCCGGGGGGTGTGGGGGTGGTTCAGAGCAGGGGGGGTGTAAGAGAATCTTAAGCAGACTCCAGGCTGAGCAGGGACCCCAATGCAGGGCTCAATCCCATGACCCGACACCATGACCCAAGCCCAAGACCAAGAGTCAGATGCCCAACCAACTGAGCCACCCAAGCACAGCACAAAAAACACATATTATTTTATTTCTTTTATGTGAAATGTACATTAGACAAATCCATAGAAAAAAAGTAGATTAGTGGCAGCTGGGGGATGGGGTATTTGGGGGGAATGGGGAGTGACTGATTTATAAATATAGTGTTTATTTTGGGGATAATGAAGATGTTCTGAAATTCATGGTGATGGTCACACAACAGCATGAATATGTAAAAATCACTAATTCTATACTTTAAAAGAGTAAATTGTATGATATGTGAATTATATCTCAATAAAGCTGCTATTAAAAAGGTAAGACTGAGGGAACTGAACAAGATTGCAGAGGAGTAGGAGACCTAAATTCTTTCTGGTTCCAGGAGTTCAGCTAGATAGTTATCAAACCATTCTGAATACCTACGAACTCAACAGGAGATTGAAGAAAAGAATAGCAGCAACTCTATGAACAGAAAAACGACCACTTTCTAGAAGGTAAGACCTGAGGAGATGTGAATCCGAGGTGATATATGGAAGATAAACTGCAGGGGGAGGGAGCTTCTGTCAGCCGCTACCAGTAAGTGACAGAGCAATGGAGCACAAAATTGGAGCTTTTAAAAATCTGCCCCACTGAGGGACATCACTCCAGTGGCTAAGGGGGGTGGGGTGGGACGGTGGAACCCTCACTGGGACAGTGTGGTCTCCAGACCCTAAGGGTCACAGAAAGACTGGGGGTGCCTGAATGCGACAGAGCTCCTGAGTGTCAGAGCAGGGAAGCCAGCTGCAGAGATGGAGCCAAGGAGTGGGCTCTTAGCTCCAGGTTACCTTAAACCATGATTTGAGGCAGAGTTGGGCCACTGCTCTTCGAGCAGGGAGATCTGAGGAGACTCCCTTTCCTCCCCTGGGAGGAGCAGCATGGGAGGGTACCACAGGAATCTTCTGGGTTTGGAGACTACAGGGCCATGTGCCAGAGATAGAAATGCTTGGTCACAGGCCCAGCGAGCACAGAGCACGGCCGGAGACCAGGGCGACAGGGGTGATTGACTGCTTTTCTCTAGGGCACACTGAGGAGTGGGACCCCAAGCTCTCCGCATCTCTGGGACCAGAGATTGGGAGGTTGCCATTTTCATTTTCCTCCTTCAAAGTGGTATGGAAAGATTTCAGGGAACAAAAGCTACTGGGAACAAACCTGAGCAGAATACTTAGCCTGGCCCCTGGCAAGGGCAGTGCAATTCCATCTTTGGCAAAGAAATTTGAGAATCACTGCAACAGGCCCCTCTCCCAAATCAGCAAGAACATCCAGCCAAGACCAAGTTTACCGATCAATGAGAACTGCAAAATGCCAGCACTAGGGGAATATAGTACATAGAATTCATAGCTTTTTCCCAATGATTCTTTAGTCTTTCAAAGTTAATTCTTTAATTTTTAAATTTTTTTCCTTTTCTATATTCTTTAAAATTTTCTTCTTTCTTTTTCAACCAACATCTTATCAATTCCTTTTTAAAAATCTTTTCTTCTTTTTCTTCTTCTTTTTAATAAACATATAATGTATTATTTGTTTCAGGGGTACAGGTCTGTGATTCATCAGTCTTACACAATTCACAGCACTCACCATAGCACATATGCTCCCCAGTGTCCATCACCGAGCCACTCCATCATACCCATCCCTCCCTCCAGCAACCCTCAGTTTGTTTCCTAAGTTTAAGAATCTCGTATGGTTTGTTTCCCTCTCTGGTTTCATCTTGTTTCATTTTTCCCTCCCTCCCCCTATTATCTTCTGTCTTGTTTCTCAAATTGCTCATATCAGTGAGATCATATGATAATTGTCTTTCTCTGATTGACTTATTTCACTTGGCATAACACCCTCTAGTTCCATCCACTCATTGCAAATGGCAAGATTTGGGAGCTTTTTGATGGCTGCATAATATTCCATTGTGTATATATACTACATCTTTATCCATTTATCTGTCGATGGACATCTAGGGTCTTTCCATAGTTTGGCAATTGTGGATATTGCTGCTATAAACATGAGGGTGCAGGTGCCCCTTTGGATCACTACGTTTATAACTTTGGGAGGTACATACCCAGTAGTGCAATTCCTGGGTCTTAGGGTAGCTCTATTTTCAACTTTTTGAGGACCCTCTGTACTGTTTTCCAGAATGGCTATACAAACTTGCATTCTGACCGACAATGTAGGAGCATTCCCATTTCTCTTCATCCTCACCAACACCTGTCATTTCCTGAAATGTTAACTTTAGCCATTGTGACTGGTGTGAGGTGGTATCTAACTGTGGTTTTGATTTGTATTTCCCTGATGCTGAGTGATGTTGAGCACTTTTTCATGTGTCTGTTGGCCATTTGGATGTCTTCTTTGCTGAAATGTCTGTTCATGTCTTCTGCTCATTTCTTGATTGGATTATTTGTTCTTTGGGTGTTGAGTCTGATAAGTTCTTTATAAATTTTGGATACTAGCCCTTTATCTGATATGGCATTTGTAAATATCTTCTCCTATTCTTTCAGTTGTCTTCTGGTTTTATGGACTGTTTCCTTTGCTCTATAAAGGCTTTTTATCTTGATGAAGTCCCAATAGTTCATTTTTACCCTTGTATCCCTTGCCTTTGGTGATGTTTCTAGGAAGAAGTTGCTGTGGCTGAGGTTGAAGAGGTTGCTGCCTCTGTTCTCCTCTAGGATTTTGATGAATTCCTCTCTCAAATTCAGGTCTTTTATCCATTTGGAGTCTATTTTTATTTGTGTTGCGAGGACATGGTCCAGTTTCATTCTTCTGCATGTGACTGTCCAATTTTCCCAGCACCATTTGTTGAAGAGACTGACTTTTTTCCTTTGGACATTCTTTTCTTCTTTGTCTAAGATTAATTGACCATAGTGTTGAGGGTTCATTTCTGGGCTCTCTATTCTATTCCTTTAGTTTATGTGTCTGTTTTTGTGCCAGTACCATATTGTCTTGATGGTGACAGCTTTGTGTTGGGGTCTGTTATCAAAGGAATGAGACTGAGACAAAGTGAAAGTTATGCAAAGTTTTATTCTATGCCAAGCATTGGAAGTTAGACTGACTGGCCAGGGGAACGAGACTGAGACAAAGTGAAAATTATGCAAAGCTTTATTCTATGCTAAGCATTAGAAGTCAGACTGACAGGCCAGGGCTGCCTCCAAAGAAAGCCATCCCCTCCCAATCTCACAGTCTGGTTTTATAGGGCATAACTGCAGACCCAAGGTACATGGCTTCTATTGTTAAGGTGTTTACTCCCAGAATCGATACCCAGAACTGATACCAGGAGCTACTGGGGCATTTATTCCTGGAATGAAGTCCGTGGTTGTAAACAATTTGGCTACCTAGGCAATATGGAGTCACTCTGGCTAAGCAGGCCCTAATAGTTAAACAGGTTTTATAATTAAATTGGCCCTAACACTTTGTAATAGAGCTTGAAGTCAATTGTGATGCCACCAGCTTTGGTTTTCCTTTTCAACATTCCTCTGGGTACTCAGGGTCTCTTCTGGTTCCATATAAACTTTAGGATTATTTGTTCCCTTTCTTTAAAAAACGTTGATGGTATTTTGATAGGGATTGCATTAAATGTATAGATTGCTCTAGGTAGCATAGACATTTTCACAATATTTGTTCTTCCAATCCATGAGCATGGAAGATTTTTCCATTTCTTTGTATCTTCCCCAATTTCTTTTCTTTTTTCAAGGTTTTATTTATTTATTTAACAGAGAGAGAGAGAGATCACAAGTAGGCAGAGAGGCAGGCAGAGAGAGGGGGAAGCAGGCTTCAAGTCTGCTGGGATGCAGCTGCACACCAGAAGTAATGTGTTCTGTGTGAGTAGTAAGTGACTTCCAGGGGGAAACACAATAGGGAAGAATTCAGGTTTTCCTTAGTAGGAGAGAAAAAGAAAGAGTTCTTCCCTTACAGGTACCCATCAGGAAAGCTATAAAAAATAAAGGATTAAAGTGTTTGCTCCCAGGGAGTGTGACTAGGAAGGAGGTGGGATAGAGCGGGAGGTCCATGCTTTTTATTATAAACTCTAATCTCTCTCTTTTGTAAAACCACACAAGTAGGGGCACTTGGGTGGCTCAGATGGTTAAATGTCTGCTTTCAGCTCAGGTCATAATCTCCAGGTCCTGGGATCAAGCCGCAGGTAGGGCTCCTGGCTTAGCAGGGAGTCTGTTTCTCCCTCTCCCTATGCCTCTCCCCCTGCCCATGCTCTCTCTATCTCTCTGTCTCAAATGAATAAATAAAATCTTTAAAAAATATATTGAGTTATAAATTATAAACTATAGAATTCATTATTTTAAAATGTAAAATTAAAAAAAACATATGTGTATTTGATTTTTTTAAAGGGTGGGGCTACAAGAAATATAACAGAGAGGCTGGTGCATCCCCCTCCAGGGTCAAGTTCGATCCCCCAAGGTGGGGTGGGACTGTTTTTTAAATGTTATGTGTTCAGATGAGGCCTGTACTGCAGGCAGCCAGGCTGATTGGAGAGTAAAATAGGAACTGTTCAAGTTTTAATCTTGCTTCCAGACCATTCTGTGTTACCTTGGGAAAAACAGGGCCTGCTAACACCTGCAGCCTGGTTCAATTGTTCCCCAGTGTCAATTTAAGCCAGACAGAATCCCTGGGCTTTGGAGGAATAGAAGCAGGTAATGACCAACTAACCTTCCCCTACCCTCTTCCTCCTGGAACAAATGATTGGCTGGGACCCAGGACTCTCTCTCCTGGGGCCCTTCCCACCCCACCCCTTCCCAAACCTCAGCACCCATGGGGGCCAACTCTGTTAGGTCTCTGATTTCTGAAGCTGCCTGCAGAGACAATACCCTGGGGCAAATGGATTCACAAGCTAGGATTATTAGAACTTTGAGGAAGCATTTCAAAAGGAAAATAACATAGATTCCATCAAAAGCAATAATATTAGCAGAGATCAATAAATAATTTTAAATTAGCTTAATTTTAAATTTAGGGAAAAGTGAAAGGTATGATAGCTAGAAACAGAAGTATTATTCAGATATTAATCTATATAGCAGATGTCCCAGAAAGAGAAAAAAATTAAAATGAAAAGAGGACTTATTTGAAGAAATACTGGATATTAGTTACCTAGAATTTTAGAAAGGTGGTAAGCCTCAGATTGAAAGGACTCAGAGAGTGCAAAGAGGAAGGATAATAACAAATTCACATGTAGATACACTATAGGATAATTCAAGAATATTAATAATGGGATAATAGTAAAGAGTAGTGATAGAAACTAATTTAGGACATATAACTTTATACCTAGCCAAATAGAAAAGCACGATAAAAAAATAAATCCTCATGCAGATATGGCCTCTAAAGAGATGGCTGCACTAAAAGTCTACATCGGAGAGCTTTGGATGACATACTTAAAAAGAAGAAGGGTAGTATATCCAGGAGAGACCACAAAATAAATAAATAAAATATATTATTTTAGATAAATAAAATATTAATTAAAAAACAAATGAAGGAAATATAATGAAATATGTTTGTAGTGGAACCAGAGGATATGAAATAGAGGATCTTACATATGCACCTTCAAAAAAATGGAACTTAAGAACTGAGGGACTGATTTCCTCTAAATGCCTGATTTATAGAAGATGGAGACTATCTCCTCACCAATGATATTATATCCACCAAGAATCTCTCCCCATCCCAAGCCAATAAACTCACTGCTTGGACTATTTAGTGGGCTTTCCCCTCTACACTTTTTGCCCATCAAAACAATCTGCAAACAAAATCAAACCCTCAACGGACTTGCCTTGTAGCTTGCTATATTGCGTTTTCCGGGTTGTAATTTCTCTACCATTCCTGAATAAACTTGGTTTCTGCTAATTTGAACTTCCCCCGGTTTACTTCATTATTTAGGTTAACAGTTCTTGTCTTAAAAAACAAAAAACAAAGGAGTTAAAATAAATCCATAATAACTCAAAATGGAAAATCTAGAAAGTACCAACCTGATAGGGTTGCAATAGGGAGAGACCTATGAATGTGAGAGCCTGCTAGTTTCTTGTGTTATTTAGGGAGAGATATCAATACCAATTTTTAAAAAAAATTAAATTATAAGAAAGAATTAAAAAGAAATGTAGGGTGCCTGGGTGGTTCAGTCAGTTAATTGTTTGTCTTCAGTTCAGACAATGATCTCAGGGTCCTGGATCCAGCCCCACATTGGGCGTCCTGCTCACTGGGAGTCTGCTTCTCCCTTTACCTCTGCCTCTCCCCCAGCTTGTACTTTCTCAAATAAATAAAAGCTTTTTTTAAAAACAAAAAAACAAAACAAAACAAAAAAAAATGTAACTTGAGTAGGCAAATCAAAATAATACATTAAGATGGTAAAAGTAGATCCAATTTCATGATTAATTATACTAAATGTAAATAGAATAAATTCACTATTCATTGAGTTTGTTGACAAATTAGACTTAAAAAATCTAGGTATAATCTGCTTATAAGATCAAAAGTTTCTGCACAGCAAAGGAAACAGTCAACAAAACAAAGAGATAACCCATGGAATGGGAGAAGATATTTGCAAATGACAATACAGACAAAGGGCTGATATCCAGGATCTATAAAGAACTCCTCAAACTCAACACACACAAAACAGATGATCATGTGAAAAAATGGGCAGAAGACATGAACAGACACTTCTCCAATGAAGACATACAAATGGCTAACAGACACATGAAAAAATGTTCATCATCACTGGCCATCAGAGAGATCCAAATCAAAACAACATTGAGATACCACCTTATACCATTTAGAATGGCCACAATTAACAAGAGAGTAAACAACGTGTGTTGGAGAGGATGTGGAGAAAGGGGAATCCTCTTACACTGTTATTGGTGGGAATATAAGAGATATCTAAACTATAAGGATATACAATAATTGAAGTTAGACATTCATGGCAAATACTAGCTAAGTAAGACTGGTGTGGCAATATTGCATCAAATAAAATAGGCCTTAAGATAAAAAACACATTATTAAAGATAGAAATACTACATGAATGACAGATTTAATTTATTAATAAGATATATCAATGTTAAACATGCAAAGGCTCATAAAATAACCTCAGAATATATTAAATGAAATGTGATCTACAAAGAGAAACTAATAGGTTTACCATCATAGTAAACAAATTTCAATTTTCTTCCCTTTGTTATTGATAGACTATTGTTAAGAAACAAAATCCAGGGGCACCTGGGTGTCTCAGGCATTAAGTGTTTGCCTTCAGCTCAGGTCATGATCCCAGGGTCCTGGGGTCAAGCCATGCATTGGGCTCATTTCTCAGCAGGGAATCTGTTTCTCCCTCTTCCCTCTGCCTGCTGCTCTGCCTACTTTTGCACTCTCTCTCTCTCTCTCTCTGTGTCAAATAAATAAAATCTTTAAAAAAAGGTAACAAAATTCAAACAAGTAAAATTGAAGATCTAATTGTTTATTAAACAGTTCATGATTTGGGCAGCTTCCCATCTAGGAAGTAGAGAAGAACTCCACTAGTTAAACAAAAGAAAAGTTTTTAAAGGCAAAAAAAGGGCATTTAAAAAAAAAAGGAAGAAGAGAGGAATTTATTAGTAAAGAATGTAATATCTGGGCAAGTTTACCCTACTAAGGGGACGCAAAAAGGGTCTATCAGTAAATTTCCCAGGATTGACCAGGAAATACTATGTTGACTGGGTAAAGGTGACATTCCCAAGGGTGTTGAAACTGCAGTTAGGTTAGGTATTATGTCTTGCATTACTGACTCGGGATTCTAACATATGTGATGCCAATTTTGGCCTGTGGTTTTGTGTTGTCTTTTTAAAAAGATTTCATTTATTTATTTACTTCTTTGAGAGAAGGAGAGACACAGAGAGAGAGAGAGTGGGAGTGAGAGGAGGGGCAGAGGGAAAAGTGGACTCCCAGCTGAGCACAGAGCCCAAGGCAGGGAGGTCTCAATTCCAGGACCCTGAGATCATGAACAGAGTTGAAGTCAGATGCATAACCAACTGAGCCACCCAGGTGCCCCTGTGTTTCTCTTTTTAACAATGACTTTTAAGCCATGTATAAAACTCCTTAGGAGAAGTGTTTATACAGGTCCTTGGTCCTTTTTTTTTTTTTTAAGATTTTTTATTTTATTTATGAGAGAGAAAACAAGAGAGAGAGAGAGGACAAGTGGGTGAGGAGCAGAGGGAGAAGCAAGCTCTGGGCTGAGCAGGGATCCTGATGTGGTTCTCCATCCTGGGAATCTGGGATCATGACCTGAGCAGAAGGCAGATGTTTAACCGATTGAGCCTCCCAGATGCACCCCCTTGGCCCATTAAAAAAAAATTTTTTTTTAAATTCTTGTTGATTTTAAGAGTTATTGTAACGAGTATGAGGTGGTGTCTCATTGTGATTTTGCTTTTCATTTCCCTAATGACTAGTGAAGATGAATATCTTTTCATATACTTAGTGGTGTTATTTGGTTTTTGTTGTTGTTGTTGAGTTTGGGAGTTCTCTAAATATTCTGGATATTAATTTCTTACCAGATATGTGATTTGCAAATATTTTCTTCCATTCCATGAATTGCCTTTCTTCTCTCGGACAGTGTCTTTTGATGGACAATCTAAAAAATTTTGATGTTTTGATGATTTTTTGTTGTTGTTGTTGTTGGCTATGCTTTTCATTGGCTGGATTTTGATAAGAAATCATTGCCAAATCCAATTATCATAAATATTTCTCCCTATCTTCTGAGATATTTATAGTTTTATCTCTTATGTTTAGGTTTTGGACCCATTTTAAGTTCATTTTTGTATATGGTGTAAGGTAAGGGTCTAACTGCTGCTGCTTCTTCTTCTTCATCTTCATCTTTGTCTTCATCTTCATCTTTGTCTTTTTTAATTCATGTGATTGTTCAGTTTTCCCAGCAACATTTGTTGGAAAGACTATCCTTACTCCCGTTGAATGGTTTTGGCACCCTTGTCAAAAATTATTTGACTATATATGCAAGACTTTATTTTCAAGCTTTCTATTCTATCCCATTGGTCTATAAGTCTGCCTTTATGCCAGTAGCACACTGATTTAATTACTGTAGCTTTGTATTAAGTTTTGAAATCAGGAAATGGGAGACCTTCAACTTTGTTCTTTTTCAATAATATTTTGGCTATCCAGGGTCCCTTGAGATTCCATTTGATTTTTTAAATGGGTTTTTTCAGGCATCTAGGTGGCTCATTTGGTTAAACGACTGCCTTCTGCTCAGGTCATGATCCTGGAGTCCTGGGATCGAGTCGAGCATTGGGGTCCCAGTTCCATGGAGAATCTGCTTCTCCTTCTGACCTTCTCCCCATTCATGCTCTCTCTCAAATAAATGAATAAATAAATCCTTAAAAAAATAAATAAAATCGGTTTTTCATTTTTGAAAATAACAAAAACAAAACCAAAACAAAATCTTGGGATTTTAATAAAGATTGCATTGAATCTGTAGATCACTTTGGGTAGTGTTCATATCCCAACAGTACTAAGTTTGCTGATCTCAGAACATGGGATGTCACTCCATTTATTTGTGCTTTCTTTAATTTCAGCAACATTTTATAGTTTTCACTATACAGCTCTTTTTCCTGCTTAATTAAGTTCTTTAGTATTTTACTCTTTTTGATGATACTATAAATGGAATAGTTTTGTTAATTTCTTTTTTGGATCATTCATTATTGGTGCATAGAAATAAAACCAATCAGAAGATACTGATTTTGTACCCTGCAGCTTTACTGAATTCATTTATTAGTCCTAACAAGTTTTGTGTATATGTGTTTATATGTATGCATGTGTAATCTTTAGGGTTTCCCACATATAAGATCTTATCATCTGTAGACAGACATAATTTTACTTCTTCCTTTACATTTTGAATGTCTTTCCTTTCTTTTTCTTGTCTGATTGTTGTAAGTAGGGCTTCCAATACTATGTTGAACATATTGCCGAAAGCAGGCAACCTTGTCTTGTTCCTGATATTAGAGAGAAAGCTTTGGGTTTTATCACTGAATGTATTGATAGCTGTAGGTTTTTTTTTTTTTCATATATGGCCTTAATTATGTTGAGCTAATTTTCTTTTGTTTCTAGTTTGTTGAGTGTTTTTATCATAAAAGGGTGTTGAATTTTGTCACACTATTTTCCTGTATCAGTTAAGAAGATCATGTGGCTTTTTCCCCCATCATCTTTTTTATAATGCTGAAAACTAAAATAAGAATGAAAAGCTATATGTAAAGGAAAGCAAGGGAATGATGAACACAAGATTCATGTTGATAGTTATCCTGGGTGGAGAGCTGCAAGGAGGTACAATGGTGAAAGAAAAGGAACAATACATGTAACAGTATCTTATTTATTGTTAGAACCCTAGCTTTTATTTTGGTGACAGAGTGAGCCTGTGTGATTATTAAATTGCTAAAAACACCCAATTGTATAATTAACTATATCTAACTATAAGAAGAAAATAAGACCACATTTGAATTATTTGATAAGAGATAGTCTTTAGCCAGTATTTATGAATTAATACTGATTACTGAGGTCTGGGAAAAATTGTAATATAAAAGTGATAGATAATGGGAAAATTACTTATTACTTATTATTACTTAGCATTAAGAAGTTTACCATAAGGACTACAAAGGAAATAATTAAAAGTGATTGCTTTGACTCAAAAATTCCTCTCCTGGGGTTGGCTCAGAGAGTTAAGCATCCAACTCTTGATTTCAGCTCAGGTCATGATCTTAGGGTTGTGAGATCAAGCCCTGCATTGGGCTCTTTGCTGGGCATGAAGCCTGGTTAAGATTCCCTCTGTCCCCTATGGAAAGAACCTAGATGTCCATCAACAGATGAATGGATCAAGAAGATGTGTTATATATACACAATGGAATACTATGCAGCCATCAAAAGAAATGAAATCTTGCCATTTGCGACAACATGGATGGAACTAGAGCATATCATGCTTAGCGAAATAAGTCAAGCAGAGAAAGACAACTATCTTATGATCTCCCTGATATGAGGAAGTGGTGATGCAACATGGGGGCTTAAGTGGGTAGGAGAAGAATAAATGAAACAAGATGGGATTGGGAGGGAGACAAACCATAAGTGACTCTTAATCTCACAAAACAAATTGAGGGTTGCTGGGGGGAGGAGGTTTGGGAGAAGGGGGTGGTATTATGGACATTGGGGAGGGTATGTGCTTTGATGAGTGCTGTGAAGTGTGTAAACCTGGTGATTCACAGACCTGTACCCCTGGGGATAAAAATACATGTTTATAAAAAATAAAAAATTAAAAAAAAAAAGATTCCCTCTGTCCCCTTCTTTCTCACTCGCTTCTAAAAAAAAAAAAAAAAAAAAAATCATCATCAACAAATACCGAACTCCTGTTAATCTTATACTGACTAAAGCATCTGGAAGGAAGTAAAAATAATCTCTCTAAATTAGTTTGAAATGCATAAAAAAAACAGATGGATTGATGGATGAGTAGAAGATGGATAGTTGAGTAGATATGTAATAAAGCAAGTATAGTAATACATTAAGGGGTAGAATCTAGGTGGTGGTAATGTGGGTGCTCACTATAAAAATTTTCAACCTTCCTATTTGTTTGAAAATTTCCACAATAATATTCAGGCATAGAGAAGGATGTCGATGATCCAAAAATCCATTAAGAAATTTATTAAATAATAATATATCCACATAATGGAATGAAATAAACATTAATTAAAAGAATTTTGTTGCCTTAAAGCTGCATGAGGAGGGGTGGAGTAAGGCTATTTCTGTTTTGTTTTTTTTTTTTTAGATTTTATTGATATATTTGACAGAGAGAGACACAGTGAGAGAGGGAACGCGAGCAGTCAGAATGAGAGAAGGAAAAGCAGGCTCCCTGGGGCTCAATCCCAGGACCCTGGCATCATGACCTGAGCGAAAGGCAGACACTCAATTACTGAGTTACCCAGGCACCCCTCTGCTTTTTATTATTTGCACAATTCTATTTTTTGTATGTTTTTATATTACACTGATAAAAAGGGAGCAATAAAAAAAATTTTTAAATAAAAGATAATTTTTTTTGTTTGGGAAACAACTATACTTCCCTAATATTTATCTAATTAGGTAATCTTCTTGATTCTGCACTGATTACCCTTCAAAAATATAACTGATTTTGTTTGGCAGTAGGGCAGACCAGCCATTATTTTGATAGTGGTGGTATTACTTGCTACATAACATATTACCACAAACTTAGTGACTTTAAAAATGCATTTATTATCTCAGTTTCTGTGGAATCCAGGCACAGCTCAGCTAGATCCTCTGCTTCAGTGTCTTTGATAAGGCTGCAAACAACCGGGGCTAGAGTCTCATCTGAAAGCTTATGCTATGAAAGGACCTGCTGCAAAGCTCACTCATATGGTTTGCTGGTAGGATTCAGTTCTTTTGGGTTGTTGAAACAAGGTCCTCAGTACCTTGCTGACTGTTAGCCAGAGGCCACTCTCTATTCTTTGCAACATAGGCTTCCCAAACATAGCAACTTGTTTCATCAAACCCAGCTAAAGAGAGAGTTGGCTAACAAGATGGAAGTTACAGTCTTTTGTAATGTAATCACAGAAGTAATATTCCATCATCTTTGCCATATTCTCTTTGTTGAAAGCAAGACCCAGTTACCACCCAGAGTGAAAGGAAGGGAATTCCACAAGAGCATGAACACCAGGAGGAGAGGACCATAGAAAGCACCTTAGAGCCTGTCTGCCACAGTGATCTACTAGGATCTACCAGAACATAAATCCACAGCATGAGAAATCTACAAACTTTGCTCAAAGTGTGACATACAAAAAGCAGAAAAATTCTGGTTGAAAACGCCTAGTCCTTGGAGACATTTCTAGACTCTGATAGATAAAAGCAGCAAAATTATTAAAGCTGGAAAACGCTTGGACAAGTGGACACTGATAAAACAGGCTTAGGAAGTAAAATCCTTACTTGGCAGTGAGAAAGCAAAGAACCAACTTGATTCATGTTGTAAAATCCTCAGAAGACTCAGACTTGATGGCATTGGCCACCTCCAAAAGTGAGGGAAACTGGAGGTAAGAAAAGATATTTACATTTCAAAGATGATTTAGAAGCAGCTGAAACCCTGGATCTCTTCCCCAATCCCAGCAGAGATTTTGTCTGTGAAGAGGATAATACAGAAGGTCTCTGGGCAGGAAAATGCATGGCTTATTTGGCACAGGGGCCATACAGAAAAGAGGAAGACCCAGTGAAATGCATATTGATGCTGAGTTTCTTGGCCTGTTACTTCCACTTGGATTCCAGAACACAGGCAGCCAGGTCTTTACTCTCTAGAAAAGCCTAAAAACTATGTCCCCCCCCCCCCCAGGCATATGAACAGCCAAAAGAAAATATGTAAAGATACATAGATGTAGGGGGTTTCCAAACAAATAGCCCAGCAGGATCACTTTATGGGGTTGTTCATACAAGCTCCACCCACGTGCTCAGAGTTTCTGATGAACTCTCTAGTTCCCACACTTTTAAATATGTCCAGATAACAAAAAATTCCTGACATTTGACTAAAGCCTCCAACAGGAAATAGATGTCAGAACAAACAGAAAAATGCACCCAGGAAGAAACAGAGGTTGTTCAAGAAGAAGACTTAGGGCAGTGGGGAGGACTCTCAATAATACACTCAGAGAAGTAAGAGAACCAAAGCAAGATGCTCTGAAGAGAAACATTCAGAGAACAGCAAAAAACCAAAGCAAAACAAAAAACCTCCTGGAAAATAAAACACGATAGCAGAAATGAAAACCTTATTGGAAACATTAAGAGATAAAGAAATTTTTTAGAAAGCAAAAGAGATAGAAGTGAAAAATAAGAAAGAAAAAAAAAAAGTCAGAAATCTAGAGGACCAGTCCAGAAAGTCCAAGCTTAATAACACAAGAGAGGACAGAGAAAAATGGAGGGAATGAATTTATTAGTAAAATTTTAAAAAATTTTAAATTAAATTTGAAAGCACTGACTGACTGAATGCCTACCTTAATGGATAAAACCAGAATCTTACTAAAGCACATCATTGTGAAATATCAAACGTGTGACAAGAAAAGATTCTACAGTCTTCTAGAAGGGAGGAGGGGATGTATTATATATAAAGGATTAAAACTAATATGACCTCAGGCTTCTCAAGAGTAACCCTGGAAACCAGAAGGACAATGGGTAATGCTTTCAGAATTTTAAAGAATTTTAGAATTTTTTCCACACTACAGTTTTGTACCAGGTCAAATCACCAATTCACGTGACAGTTGAAAAAATGACATTTTGCATATGAGAGGTCTCAAAACAATTTCCCTTCCACTCACTTTTCTCAGGAAGCTGCTGGAGGATGTCCTCCATCAAAAGGGTAAGCTAAGAAGGATGCAAAAAATGGAGGGAGCAACACAGGACAGCCGCAAAGGGCTAATGGTGGTGGGGATCCCACGATGCTCTCAGAGCCTTCTGATTTACCTCCGATGCGAGGTAAATCATGTCTGCCTTGAGCTCAGGGTATGGTTCCAGGGTCCTGGGATGGAGCACACACCCTACCCACCATGAGGAATCCCTTTAGAATTCAATTCTAGATAAATACAAAGAAAAGTAAAGCAGTAAGCAAGTAAAAGACGATTATTAACTTCATGGAAAACCAAAATTATTCAAGAAAGTAATCTTGGGATACTACACAGCTTGATCGTGAACTGTGATTGCATAGTGTCTGCTCTGGGACAAAACCATTTTGTGTGACAAGATTCACAATCTCTATGAGGAAATCTCTGGCATCTTGATGACAATCTTGTACTGGGAAAAGAGAAAAACCAAAGAACTGTGATGTGATTAAGACATTTTGGGACGCCAGTTCCTCACACAGGAACTGACTGACTGTCAGCCCAGGACTGAGTGATCTTTAACCAAACATTCTTTTCTTTTTGTGTTGTTAGGGAATGAAAAATCTACACAAAACATCAAAATGAAAGAAGTTTTATTATTGAATAGGCATAAACTGGAACATGGACATGGTTGATCACCTGCAAAGAGATTATAAAGAAAGAAATTCTATCCTATGTAAGCAGCCAAGAAGTTATGATGCTTTTTGTTGCTCTCTTTTTAGCCATTACATACATACAAGAAAACTTAACAGCACCATTTCCTGTATATTCTTTAGTAGTTTACCCTAAATTCACCTTTTTTAGAAGAAGTAATAAAATTTTCTTATTTCTATGACAAGTAGATGCCTAGAGGTTAAACTGCTACAGTGACAGGTGCATAGGTAAGCTATCTTCCTGGATGTTTACATTTCAAAGGGATGGCTCCCAGACCTCTTAAAAAAATTCTGAGTTATAAAGTTGATAAAAAGCTAACTCAGGAGGAGGTGTACACAGGGCTGTCTGGGTGGCTCAGTCACTTAAGTGTCTGACTCTTGATTTCGGCTCAGGTCATGATGTCAGGATTGTGGGATGGAGCCCCACATAGGGCTCCAAACTGAGGGAAGAGTCTCCTTGATATTCTCTCACTCCCACTGCAACTACTCCCCCACTTGTTCTTGCTATCTCAAATAAATAAATAATCTTTAAAAAATATAATCATCTAATTATGTGCATGTGTCACCTAGGGAAATAAAAAGGTTTTAAATGGAAGAAACCTGGGCTTGGATTCTGGTTCTATGACTAAGGCAAGGGCCATAACAGTTCTGGTCACAGTTCTTTCTATTCAGTTGAATAAAAATAGTGTATCCTGTCAGGGCCAGTGTGAGAATTCAGCACCTAATGAACAGCCTAACCACTTGTTTGAATTCAGGCCTCAGTTCTTCACTGAAGTTCCAAGTCAATTTTTACTTATCTCTTCTTTAGAGAAATTCTTATTTGTCCCAACTGTTAGTGTATCTGTATCCCAACCAGAACAGGAGCTTTTGTGAGCGTGGATTTCCCCTTCACAGTTTTTAGTACAGTTTTTAGGGGTTGGTAGGTAGAAGGTTTTGTTCTACAAATAAGGATTTATTAATGGCTATATTAATACCCTGTACTTTTGCCAACCTCTCATGCAGTTGTGTCTTCTCCAGGCCTCCTTTTGTCACATCATGGTGCTCCCATGGGCTTCTTGGGCTGGATATTTCCTCAGAGAGTCTCTGTCAGCATGTACACAAGTTATCCACATTACTGGGCCTGTGTGTCTATAGTGGGGGCTGCATGAGGCTGTCTATGTGGGTCTGACTTTAGGAAGATTTTATTCACCCAGATGTCTCCCCTGTGGGCTCATGATCAGTGCCTTACAATCTCTTTTTTTTTGTGCCAGTGAAATATGAATCCCCAAAGAGAGTATATTCACAAGGTTTCTCATCACGCTTTTGTGGTGGGAATCTCTTAACTGCATTGAGCCTTGAGAGGAGGTCTTGGAAAGCAGTGGGTGGGGAGACGAGGAAGGAAGTCAAGGGCACCAAAGATCATGAGCATGTAGGTTCCACGAGCCCCTGACACAGAAGAAGAGCACTTCACTGTTCTCCCTGAGGCAGGCACTGAGTCTGTAACTTTTGCATTCATGTGGTTGGCTATGATCCCCAACTAAACTGTGTGACTTAATTGTTTCTGAGGCCACAGACTCTGGTATAGTCTTCAAGTAGTGCTGAGCACACAGTAGTTTCTTAAAAGCACTTCTGCCTCAAATGATGACAGTGATCCTAAAATGACACTCTGCAGAGTGTTGACATCCTATACTTGGTAGAACAGGGCACTCATTACATTGACAGAACACACAATCCCTTGAATTAAATAATTTACCAGCATAGTGCTGGGCAGCATCCTTGAGGGCAATTCTGACTGATGAAGCACTGTCTTATGCCTTGGCTCTGTTAGTCTTAACTGCCCCAAACCAGGGAATAGTTTAGCTGAGTTGAGGGAAGATGGGTGCGGGAGAAGATTCTGTGGCCCAGGGTCCAAGAAAGGAGGTAAAATGAGATGACAGAGAGGCTCTCCTAGGGCTTAGCTAATGCTGTGGAGTTAACAAGTGACTCTCTGGGGCAACTGGGTGGCTCAGTAGGTTAAGCATCTGCCTTCAGCTCAAGTCATGATTTTGGGGTCCTGGGATTGAACTCTGTGTGTGGCTCCCTGCTCAGTGGGAAGCCTGCTTCTCCCTCAGCTGCTCCCCTTGCTTATGTTTTTTCTCTCTCAAATAAATAAAATCTTAAAAAACAACAACAACAACAAATAAAAAAAAAAAAAAAAAACAAGTGACTCTTCTGAAACTTTTCCACCCAGCAGATGGAGCTAGCCACCATCTCACCTTTTTCTCATCAGAAGCTTTCAGTGAGGTTGGGTGTCTGCCTTGAGCTCAGGGTATGGTTCCAGGGTCCTGGGATGGAGCACACACCCTACCCACCTTGAGGAATCCCTGTTCAACTGGAAATCTGCTGCTCCCTCTCCTTCTACCCCTTCCCTCACTCTTTCTTTTAGATCACTCTCTGTCTCAAATGAATAAATGCAATCTTAAAAAAAAAGTTTTTAATTAAAATTCGCAACTATGATTTTTATCAAAGAAATCAGTGATGGAGTTTTCCAGATAAAATATCAGGTACCCAGATAAATTTAAATTTCAGATAAACTGTGAATAATTTTTTAGGATAAATGTGTTCTAAATATTGCATTGGTACTTACACAAAAAAATCATTCATTATTTACCTGGAATACAAATTTAACTGGGCTTCCTGTATTTTTATTTGCTAAATCTGGCAATGCCAGTCAATGAGGAAGAGGATTCATTTCGTGGAAATCCACATTGCAGCTAACTTCCATGGGAGTAACTTTAATTAGAGACACAGTCCTTCATTTACACACTCACCACACCACAAAATGCAGACAATTCCTCCTTTAATGTGCTTCATGTTATTTTGATGAACTTCAGGTCAAATTCAGATTCACAGGTACAAGCCCCATTGGCTAGTTTTATCTGTGTAACAGCTGAGGTCTTCTATGTGATAATGATCTTGGGTTTGCTCTGAAGCATTAGAAGCCATGTCTCTTGAAGTATTTGGCTCGGGCAAGGACATCATTGCAGAAATCACAGCTCAGGTCCTGGCTGCTTCTGATGTACTCAGGAGCTCCAGCATAAGCACAGAGTCCACCTGGAATTTTGTGAGATCGGTTAATGCTGACCTTGTAGCCCCTCATTGCTCCAAGGTCTCAGTGGTTAACTTAGATTCTCTTTCCTAATTGGTCATCAGAAGGCAACTGAGGTTTTGGGGAATCTTGTGAAAGGTCTTATATTTGTTCTGATTAATTCCATGCTGTGAAATCACCAAGTCCTGTGTTACACTTACCTCTTAGATACTGATCAGAGTTCCAGGTTGGAAACCTCCTCTGGATTTCTTTGATCCTAACAGTTAAGACCTCGGTTATTTGAGAAACCCGGGACTCGCTGATCCAGGATGTTGGAGCATAAAGACCAGGGTCCTAGAGGGAGAGAGGCAGAGGAAAAACTATGTAAGCCATGTGGGAGGGTGACAGGACTTAATGGGACCAGTACTGCATTCTCATTTCCCTCCTTTTTTCTCTCCTTCTCCTTTAGCCAAACTAATGCCACCTCTAATCTCCCTGCGGATAAACAGTAAAGCTACAAGGTTTGGGCAAAGGAAGGATGAGCAGACATTTCACAGCTGCTTCATTATAATGGTGAGCGGAAGAGTTGGAAGTCAAAGGTGATAGAAGTAGTGGACATACCAGTCTGATGCCCTCCTTCAATGCTGCAAGCACAAGCCTTCCAAATAGGTCAGAAAGGGGGTTTTCTATCTGTACTTGTAATTCTCCTTCCAGATCTTCTGAATGTCTAAAAGTGCTTCTAATTTTTCTTATACAACTTTGTTTCAACATATTTAGAAGAAATGTCTGACTCTGGAGAATTCTTTCAACTTCAGAGTAGATGGAGGCATCATTTTCCCCAAAACAAGATTTTACAAAGAAGGCAGAGTGCTAAGTGATGCTGACCCTAACATCGCCCAAGTTGCTCTTGGTCCTGGTTCGGCATTTTCCAGCTGCCATGTGACTTTGCAGGAACGACCCTCTCCTTGTAAGTAAGTGGTTACTTCCTCACTTGGAAATGATGGATTGCATGCCTTCCCCCTCATCCCATCCTCATCAGATTATTGGATGCGGCCCCAAATAAAAAAGATAGAGTATTTGAAAGTACTTTTAAATTGGCAAGTGTCATTCCAAGTACTAATGGGAAGCCAGTTTAAAGATCACTGAGGAATATATTTTCCTAAAAGCTTAAGAAATGACTGTACTACATAAAGGCTTCTCAACTGCTGCAACAATGATGTGAGATGCAATAGAAAAAAAATCACTGTGCCATTGTCTCCTTGCTATTACCGATTCCCCCAGTACACAGTTAATTCAACTGTGGGGTTAATGCCCAGTTCCTTGGGAGATTTTCTGGGACAAGTGAAACCAGGCAGAATTTGTGCAAAAATAAAGCTGGATCTTCAGAACTCAGGATTGAAGACAGGAGGAAGAAGGAGAAGACAAAGGAAGGAAGAAGACAAAGGAGAATGAATTCAGTATTTGCTAAAAATCTGCCGGATACTAAACATGTTTTCATAACATTGCATTGAGTCTTCATTAACAGTTCCAGGAGGCTGGTGTTTCATAGGTGAGGAAACTGAATCCTAGGGAGATTAAATGAGGTCACATGGTAGCAAAATAACAGAGCAAGTATTCAGGATAGGGTACCATGGATAAGATCCTGGAAACACAGCACAGTTGATTCTGAAAAGAAACCATGGCTCACGAAGCCATGATGTTGCTACTGGTATGGAGTACCTTTCACTCTGTATCCCATGGCACTGTGCTCCAGAGTGTCAACAACAACCAATGTGAAGATGTCCCCTTAGCATTGCGCCATGCAGCACGACGGCCATATGCCATAACTAACAGGGGTTTACCTGCACAGCCCCCATGTCATCGCCCATGTTACCCACATTGGTCATAACGTTGCCGCCATGAGACTCCCTGGACAAGACACCAGCAATCACTGCAGGATCCACACAGTACTTTTGGCCAGCAGTACGAATCACAGGCTGGTATCTCAAGAGGTATGGAATGTCTATTTCAGCCAGCCTTTCAGAAGCACGAACTCCTAATGCAAACACAGAAGGAAGGATGTGGCTGTGTGACTTATGCTGACATGGGAGCTCAAGAGAAGAGAAATCACACTGCAGGTATCTGGGTAGTGGTCTAGGACCAAGAAGTCCTTGCCTCAGTCTGAAATCCCTTGAGGCCATTCCTAGACCTGAGACTATGATTCTCCTCCTTTAAGCTTGAGTTGGCATCCACACAGGCAATGTTCTTTATGACTGCCAGTGCCCCTTGCTGGTCTCTCAGAGGCTGCTCTGGCGCATGCAGGACAATTCTCTGGGCACAAGCACACTGACTCCATCCTAAGCACCCCAAAGAGAGTTACCCAGTAAAAAGTACTTGTCCATTAGCTACAATGAGCACCATATATAAAAGAGAGATTCTTCCAACGCCTTCAAGAAGTTGTTGGAGAGTTTCCCTGACAGATTTGCTCACTTTTACCCACCTTTCCACCCTAAAATGACACTCAGAAATTGCATGAGCTTAAATCTTCATAAAATAACAAGGGTAGTGGGCAAAATGAAAACCAATGCTAATTTACCTGGCTAGCCCACTCACCTTGTAAGCATTTTTTTTGGTTTCAAAATACTCTCATCCACATTCTATCAACCTGAGTTTACAACAAAATTGTAAAGTGCGTATTTTTAACCCCTTTCTGTGGAGGCAGAGGAGAACTAAGTGACTTGTTGAAGAACCAGAGCCCACACTCAGACAAGTTCTTTGGATTCGATGTTTAGTGCTCTTCCTGGCACTTGGTAGTGTAGGGTTGTGGGAAATAGTGGGAAATGAAGGAGAAAGAGAGGGACACATGGGTGTGGGATATCAAGGGAAGGGGCAAAATCCTGTTAAAGCCACCCTTGCCAAAAGGAGGCATCTTCTGAGAGAAAGAAGAGGAGGGGAGGTGGACAATGAGATTATAACCTACCACAGTAGTTCAGGCCATGACGCTTTCCAATCCCGCAAGAAGCCCCAGGGGTCTCAAAGTTTCGGATATTTCCATAGCATCCCCAGTTGCTGCTTTCAGATAAATCTACAAATTGAGAAATTTTCAGCCTAAGGCATTGAACGGCTTTGATCATCTTCTGTTCACAAATGAAATGCCATTAATAAAAAGAATTTTACCAAAATCAGTAACAACAAGAACTTCACTCTGAACTGAAACACTTTTGAAATTTACAGTACAGTGACTAGGAAATTATCACAGCAACCTCCTCAATACTAAGTTGTCACCTCCTATCCTACAGGCATGAGCAACTGTTGGAGCAGCTATATTCCTCGCAAAAAGCCCTGAACTATCCAGTGCTGTTGAGTTGGTGTCTTGGAATCAAACCAGAGGATCTGTTCCCTGTAAGTAGTCTTCATCCTGTATCTTAGGTAAACCCTCAGTACTTCTTCTCCTTCAAATATTCCTGTCTGGCTGGTCTGGTGAGATATTTATGGTTGCTCTAGAGAAACATGTACAAAGCCTGGTCTTCCCCGGGGTCTCAAACCAGACCCAAAGTAAAGGCACAGGGACTTGGAGCTGGCTTTGCCTGGATGTGTGTTTTTCTAGATGGGGGTGCCTAAGACAGCAAAGAGGGGAGGACATCTAAGGGAGCACAGAACCAGGTCTCCACAGGGGGCTCCCTCTTTCCACTTCTTCCTTTACAGTCTTTGCCTTTCCATCTCTCTCTCTCTACCTGCTGCTATCCTTCCAGGGAGGAGAGATTTTTCACAAAGGCCACTGAAAAAAGGACATTCCCTAGTATTCATAATTCAAACTAGAAGTACACATGAGAGTAATGAACAGTAATGAGATAACTACAGGGGGGCATGAAGGTGCCCATTGAGAAAATCATCTCACTGTGATAAACCTGTAAGGACTCCTCATTAGATTACTCTTTTTTATTTGCTTTATTCTTTGCTCATATCATCAGATCTTAATGGTTTGCAAGTCTTTGGCAACAAATCCATTGCACAACATCATGTGTGTATTGTATGTTCATGTAAATGCCTCTTAAGTTTCTATTTTCTTATTAAGAGCTTCTTGGAGTTGACATCTGAATATATTAATATTTTGGAGTAAATGTTTCTACTTCACAAACTTTTGATAAGAAATCTGAAAGAAATGTGGAGATTGAATGATCTGGTCTTTTAAAAGTGTACCAAAAATTAAACAACCCAATGTGTTCTTTCATATTTTTTAATTTATTTGTCTTTATAACTGGTGACAAATACCCTTAATATTGTAATGGGTTGTGTCATTCATTGCTCTCTGCCCCATAGCCACTCCATAGTCACATTAGATACTCCTTGAAGTTCCATATTCCCAGAATATATTTTAGAAATTTAAAAATACTTGTCAAATAAATGGATCACTCAATGAATGAATGAATGTAAGGCCCCATCAGAGAAATCATCAGAATTTAGAGCCAGGAAAAAGTCTGCTTCTCCAGAGGAACTATGCTTCCTTTTTTTTTTTTTTTTTTTAAATCAAAAGACATGTACTTTTCCATTTTGGTCTGCAAGGAACCTTAAGACCAAATCTGAAATGCAAGCATAGCAATTATGTCAGCTTCAGTGGTTAGCTTAGTCACATGTCCTCGATCCCCTTTGTGATGGTTTACTATTTGAAATTACATTAGTCTTATTATTGTGAACCATCTCAATCCTCTTATGGAAATACATGGCCTATGAATAATTTCAGTAACTACTTTTGGTGAGATGGTTTTTATAGAGGGACAATGAGTACTTAACAATGATGTATATTTAAAGTCTAGTCTCCAGCAATGCTGGTTTAAACCTACTCCACACTCTGGAGAGCCTCCTCCTTTTGCAGGGCACCTGGAAAGAGGCCATTCATCAGTGGCTGTTAGTAAGTCCAGTATTTATCGGACAACTTAAAAGAAAAACAACATTTTCAGCACAGTTGCAAGTTGCAAGTATCAGAAATACCATTCTGTTCCTATGCTTATCCTTCCCATCTCCCATGTCAAATGGGAAACATTAAATACACTCACCAGTAAGGACAAGAAGACCCAGAAGTAGCCACAGCACAGACATTTTGATGAGCTGGCTCTACAGGTCCTAAAATGATTTTATAATAGAAATTAGTTCAAAGATGTGATAACATCCATTATCATCAGAACAATATGTAATGTTTCTATGGAAAGAGGTAAAAAAAGAAAAGGAAAGAATAAGTTTCTCCATATCTGGACTAAGAAAAGTAATGATCTGAATCATAATGAAAAAAGCAAAAGTAAGACTTGTGCTCCATCCATCCTTTGAATTAACTTAAATATGACGAGACTCCTGCTTGGCTCACAGAGACTCACCAGACCATTGAGCTACCGGAGAGAATTATTTCAGAAAGCCAAGATACTTTGATTCCCAACACTGAGAAACATAGTGACTTGAGTCCAGATCCTGAAAAGCAATTTTTTGGTGCATGTGCCTTATCTCAGTAGTAGAATTTTCCTTATCAAAAGATAATGTGAAAACGAGAATTTTATATTAGTGTTTCTTTTCATTTGGGTTCTTTCTCTTTCAGTTTAGAGAAAAGGTTACACATTCCTCAGTATCTTGGAACATACTCTGCTTTGGTTGGAGGAAAGAATTGGTAGACCTTTCCCGTTGCTCTAATCCCCAAGCCTGGGAGTCTCAGACCCTTTTGGCCACCTTGAGCCATTCTCCACATTCCTCTTCTGCAAAACTCCTGTGCAGGAGAAAACCTAGTCAAATCCTCAAAAGTCGGGTCATGGGCAGGATTAAACTCATATGGTGCTAGCTAGATGGAAGAAGTGGTGACTGGTCATTGGCATGCATTTGTACTCACTCATTTTTCTCTCTTTCTCATCCAACCATTTCTTTAACCACCATACATGGGTACAAAGAGCTTTGGTTCTCCCATTAGCTACCAAATGAATACACAAATGTCAAACAGAACACGTTGTAGTTGACCCCAGGCAATGCTGGAGGATCTGGCCTCCTACCCCCAAAACCTCCACCTCCCCACAACACCCCACTGCAGAGTGTTCCCAACCTCTCCCTGGGTCTGGAGAGCCTGGCTACCTATCATTTTGAATTATTACTGTCATTATAAGTAGGAGTAGGCATATAAAGTTAGTACTTGGTACTTTCTCACCTCCTTTGCTTTAAGGTTATTCTTATGAGTATTTCCTTCCAAACATCCAGAAGGAGATTTTGTCTCAAGATAAAGCAAAGGTGTCAAGGAATTCATTTAAATTACATCTTATGCCAAGCATTTGTGTGCTTCTCAGATATGGTCATTTTTTGTTGTTGTTGTTTTTTGTTTTGTTTTTCTTCCCTACAATGTTGAAATGGTCTACCTGATTTCCCTTAGCTGAACAGAAGATGCCATGCTCAGTCCCAACACCAGAAAGATAAAGGAACATGGAATTTTAGCTGGGTCTGCAGAAATTCTCATGCTCAGTCACTGGACAAGAACCATTTATTCGACATCCACTGAGCTACCATCCCCAGCCCTGCCATACTGACTGAGAGAGGAGACTCAATCCCAGGAAAGATTCACTTAGGCACAGAAAAAGCTCATATAGTCAGGAAATTTGATCTTTCCAGAGGCTTCTTCCTGGCTTTATGGAAAGAACCCTGCAGAAGAGAGTGCAGCTGGCACCCAGACACTAAACCCAGAGTCTTTTACTTGTTGCTGCTTTCCCGAGGAAAAGACATACTTCCTCTTGGAAACCCAAGTGGAAAAGTACTTCAACTTCATGATGAAAGCTACCTCATGTTCCAAGCATTGAACTAAAAGCTCTGTTGAAAAGAGTCTATGTAATCCCACGTGTCAATTACTTAGAAACACAGAGTTCCTTTTTGTCACGTTTCAATTACATCAGGAAAAAGCAAGAAATGACAATGGAAAAATAAAACAAAGCATGTTGAAGCAACTCAAGCTTTGTGGGCCAACTTTACAGATGTCACAAAACTCTCTGTGTTTGGAAGAGACTGTTGAGGCATGGGGGGAATGTGCTCAGGGAGTGTCCATTGGTTACCTGTGACTAAACTCTTAATGTCCCTGTGGCCCCATGCACTTGAAACTATTATTAGAGAGTCAGACCAAGACAGCACAGTGCTCATAGTGCCAAGCACAGTGTCTCTGATGGCATCCCTCTTCTCCCTTCCTGGAGAGTGAAACAGTGACAAGCAGCACAGGGATGTCAACAGGCTGGAGCCGTAGCCTGCTGAACACAGGGAAAACAAACAACCCAAGCATCCCTTGGGGCCAGTTCAAGTCCCTGGTGGCCTCTACCCACTTTCCCTCCACCAAGAACTTTGTCATTCCCAAAGCATCATTTAGATTTGTAAGGCGTAATAGACCATTTACTCCTCCCTTAAACTATTTTCCTGGAAGAGATGAAAATAAAGGTCCTTGGTCTTTAATCTCACCACAGAGCTCCTGTGAAAATGTCTTTTTCAGGAATGCTCTCCTAGGTCTTCACCAGAACCCTTAAACCATAGTCACTCCGCATCCTTAGGACCCTCCAACCAGCCTGGAAAATGTGCTGCATTAGCACCCTCAGGTGTTAATGTGTCCCTGTCCCATCATAGTCTCCCATTTGATCCTGAAAGAACTGAGGACTGCTCTACACATGCACATAGGTCTCCCACTCCACACTCTCTGCTTACCCTACTTTTACTGCTAACTGGTCTCTCCATCTGCTTGCTCCTTGTGAGCTGATAGGCCTTTTTAGCAGCAGCTCATCTTAATCGTCCACCCTCTTGCTAGCCCATCCTTACCCTCCCTCCTCACACACAGCAACACCCCAGCCCATTGCCCTGTGGATGGCTATACACCAAAATGTCCTAAATTCAAATGGTAGCAGTGACAGTCACAAATAATAAGTGTTTCTGCCACTGTGATCATGTTTTCTTGAGAAAAATCCAAAGGCTCCTTCTGAACTCACTCTTTGGCAGAGTTATGTGGTTTGTGAAAATAGACATTTCCTGAATTTGGATTGGGAGCAGATTATAAGCCCCAACGTGCTTGGAGATGTGATAGCTTCTCTTCACTCCCTGCAGGCAAATCCCTTCCTTCTTTCCATAAGGCCTCTGTGCTTGTTCTCCTCACTTCGTCCATCTGGGATTCCCAGAGTTGAGAATTCCAGAAATTCTCTCCTGTGCTAGGACCTGTCCCAGGAATATCCCTTTCTGAACAAAATAAAATCGAAGAGACCATGGCTTCTCTGTTTCATCCAAGACTCCTGAAGTTTGTCTATCCTTTTACTCTGCCAGGCCTCAGCTATTAGACATGTGGGCCGTGGTCCTTTCAGAGCTTCCAGAGAAAATACCATATCACGCAAGGAATATGAGGTTAATGTACTGTTGGCAGGAGAGTGAGGGTGGTGGAGAGATTGCTATCTGGCAAAATGCCAATACTTCAATCCTTTGGCTTTGAATTCACAGCAAAGACATCCCATTCAGCCTATTACAGCTTCCGTTAAAAGCACATATATTTCTCTTCCTTTGCATATGTTCACAAATCCAAAAGTAACCATATACTTGCATTAACAGAAATCTAGGTTTTCATAGGTATAATGAACAGGAAAAAAAAATCGTCCCATCATCTACATAATCTTTTATAACTTGGGCTTTCCTTGCAAGGTCCTTAAGTTTTATCCTACTCCAAATTGTCTTGTTTACTTGGCAGCAAAGACACAATCATTACCAACTGATCACCACAGACTGGATCTTTCATTCTCAATAAGCCTGAATGTAAGTCACCAGTCTGTCTGACACTCACCTGTCTTCTGTTACCTCTTGTCCTCAGAGGCTGTCAGTCTGCAACGCTTTATATAGAGTCCCTGTCCTGCTTCCTCTTTTTAAAAGTGTTGACTTCATCCTTTTATGAAAAGATTTATGGCCAAGTCTTACAAGTTATAGTAATAATCACAGTAATTACAAATACTTTGAACTTATATAGGGCTTTTTATTCAAGAATGTCCTGGCATTTTGCAAACATTAACCAACTAGTTCCCTAACAGAACCTTGGAAGGCAGATCATTGTTTGTAGATTCATGTTGGTGATTTCAATCCAACATTCACTTTTATTCACACCAGTTTCTAAGAACAAAGACAGGTAAGAAAAGAAGGAAGGAAGGAAGGAAGGAGAAAGGGAGAAGAAGGGAGGGAAGGGGGGGAGAAATGGAATTTGGAATGTCAAAAACATATTCTTGGTCTGTATTTCAGGCAAGCAGAACCACACCTTAGGCTGAATGATCTTCTTTTATATATGGCTAGTACATACAGTTTGTCCCTAAATGTCTACCTCAATAAATACTTTAAGAGGTTTTATATGACGTTTCCAGGAAGGACTCATTGCCCTAGATTGCCCAAGAAATGAGTTTCAAAACTAAGAGAGGGAACCCTTTCTATCACTAATCACACCCTTTGCCCATCTCTACCAAATGACTTGATTTTTCCCCCAACACAGCCGGAATGTTTGCTTTATGTCTTCTTTCTATAGGCTCTTACCCTGCCTGAAATACCCTTAGGGACAGGGACAGGGACTTCGTCTCATTTGTCCTTATAACCCCACCACCTAACACCCTACCTGACACATAGGAAATACTCAATAAAACCCGTGGAATAAATGGCTTGCTCATTGCTAATTTGTTTATAATCTGTTTCCTATAAACCCCTTGTCTTCTCCCCCTGCCGCCACCCTGCCACAATCAGAATGTAAGCCCTGAGCAGTGACCTCGGCTGCTTCATTATGACTGGGTGTTCAGAGCCCAAATGAGAGCCTGGCACATTATAGTGCTCAGTAAATATCTGTTGAATCAATCAAGACATGCAGAACTCCTACAACCCCACACAAGATTCAGATTGGGTCCCCAGCGCCAGGTCCCAGGGTAAGCTAGCATTGATCATGTCCCATGCAGCTCTGTGGATACTTCTATCACTGTATCTGTGACAAAAAATTTTTTTTCAGTCTGTTCAGCCTGAAAACAACATGAGAACAAAGACTGGGTCTCTTTTCCTGTATCCCCTAAATGGCACATAGGAGATATTCAATAAATGTTTATGGAAATAATAAACAAGTGAATTAAAGAATACTTAGGACATAGGAAATCACTGACTGGTCCTTTGCAGCTCAGACTTTGGGGATTAGGATTTTGTTGCTATCAATGGCTGAGATGATGAAGTAAGGAAGCAGGGCACTCTGAGCGAGGATCCAGAACTGGACACCCAGGGAGTACCTAACCTTTGAATCTGGGAAGGAGGATATGAGAATGCAGGTCTCCTCTCTCTTGTTGGCAGAGTTCGAGTAAAAAGCAGAGCAATAATGTGCTCCATTAAAAACCATATCCCTACACTAAACTGAAATCCTCTCCCTTTATTTTGTCTAGCACACACTGGCAACTAAAATGCATTACAGTGTGAGGAAATGTGGGAACACCCTGACCCCCTCTGCCAAAGCACCATGTCACCAGGTCTGATCTAACCCAGTGCCCATGTTCATGTCCTCAAAGGTTCTCCCTGGAGGACAGCCAGCATGTTGCCAAGCAACAGCTCCACAGAGATGATGCCTATCTAAGCCTCAGGCTTATTCAGTCCTCAGCCAGTGCCCATATGGACACTTCTTTCCATAAACCTGGTGTACATCAGTAGGAGAGGTGATGGGAGTATCAGAAAAAAGCTTGCTGCACTTAGACTTGAGTGAGACTAAACAAACAGCTCAAGATATTCCCTGTCCTGCCCCCACAGCCAGGCGAGAAATGAGTGCCCTTATAATTCTGATGCCAATTCTGACCTGTTTTTTGTTTTGTTTTATTTCCCTTACCAGGCAATTCTGTGACACCAGCTGGGTGTCCTACAATTCAGCTCAATTCCTACACTGTCTACCTGGAGACAACATCAGATTGCAGTTAACGGCTCAGTCCTCAGAGACTGCCCTCACCCCATGTCAGACACCAATCACAAGACCTGGTTGTCACCTGTGCCTCTGACCAATAGGCTATAAATCTGAGGTTCTGAAGAACTCTCCTTAGGGTTAATTAATTGGCTAATGGCTTACAGATCTCAGAGAAACATTTTATAGTGCCTACTTACTGGTTTATTGTAAAAGGATGTAACCAGATAGAGGGGTTTCGTAGGGCAAGGTTTAGGGACAGGGTATGGACCTTCTGTGCTCTCTCCATACACACTCCTGGCCCTGAATCTCCATGTTCACCAATCTCTTCCTCTTGGGTTGTTCTGATGGAGGCATTACTTAGCCATGACTGATTAAATCACTGGTCATGGAGCTTGAACTCAATCTCGAGTCCCTCTCCCTTACCCAGAGTATGGGGTGGAGGGGTATTGAAAATTCTAACCCTTTAATCACAAGTTAGTGTCTACCACCCCACAACCCAGGCCCCATCCTCTGGAGCTTTCCAAAATCCACCTCGTTAACATAATAAAAAGCACCTTTATTTTTCTTAGCCCTTTGGAAATTCCAAGCATTTTAGGAGCTGTGTACCAGGAATAGGGATTAAGACCAAATATATATTTGTTATTGTTTTTGTTTTCATAATCCAGTCGTGTCTTTATAAGAATTGGAAGAGATAGCAAAATGCATGCATGCAGACAAAAGGCCATTTGAAACACATCAAGAGGGTAGCTAGCCATCTGCAAGCCAGGAAGCAACGAGGGCTCAGGGCAATCCCAATCAGCCAACATCTCAATTTTGGACCCTCCAAAATGTGACAAAATAAATGTATGTTGTTGGAGTCCAAATATATATTTCTCATTACAAATCACAATAGCATACTCCCTCACCTCACTCCCACCACAGCCTTACTTCACAGACACAGGACCTTCTCAGCTTGAGTATGTGCCTTAAATGAATTTAGCTTTCTTACTCTTACCTTAAGGCTGTGTTCTGCATAGTATCTCTCCAAAGGAACACAAATCAATTGACAAAAGCCCCGAAAACAAATAGATAGCTTACAGGAAATTACACTGAGAGGTACCAAAATAGAATCATTCTGCACAACACCAAACTTCTTAAAAATTTTCTTTGCCCATCCGTCTCTCCAAAGTTCCAGAAAGTGTCTGTTCTCAACCATATTTTTTCTCTAAAGTGTCTCCTAAATAATATTCTTTTCCCCATCCTTCTTTGCTCCTGGTGCCTCTTGGCATTTTCTAATAATCTAATAAAATAATAAATATTACAAGATTCTGCTGCATATAGGTTTAAAGCATTTACTGAGCAAATTGTAGAGTGCCCTGATTAGATAGGGGCCCAGCAATATGGGCAGTAAAAGAATTCACCCAAGGCAGAACAAAGAAGATAGAAGTTAATTGAATACACTGCAAAGGAGCAGCAGGCAGGACAACAAAGGAGAGATTGTCTGCCAGGAGGAGGTAGTAAAGGGCCAGTTTTAGGATGGGGTAAGGGAGTATGGGGGCATATGGAATTTTTCCTTTTCAGGTAATCTTAGCAACTGTGCCTGGTTGTAATTGGCCAGTAGGGCCTCTGGCTATTTCAAGGTGAGTTGCTCAATGAACCTGTTTGCATCAGTTCCGTCACTGTGGGCCCTTCTGCCTTGATCATCATGTCTGTTACCTAAAAGTGTCCTTTACACAACTCAGAACCTATTGCAAATGTCATCTCTTTTACTCCTTACTTAAAAATCTGAGTTGACAGATGAGGAAAATACCTTGTTTGGGAATGAAGGGACTGAGTTAAGAACCCAGCTTATCTCTTCCCCTAGATGCTGACTGACTAAAGCAGCATTCAGCTCATAAATTCTGGGCCATCTCTTTTAGGCAGGTATTTCCTGGACTCCTGTTTCTTCAGCCTCCTGCTCTGCTCAGTGTTTAACCTTTCAACCACCTTCAGTCCTGAGTGGAGCTACTGTCTTTGGTTGCTATTCATGTCTCTGAGAAATGGCTTCTCATGGACCCTGCCAATTCTGTGATGACTTCCAACTCCTCTCCACTGAACCTGTGTCTTCCTAAGATTCCTAGTGATCTAGGGAAGCATTGTCTATAAACTCTCCTTGACACTGCAGAAAAATGACAGACTTATGTTTTAAAAGTATCCTGGCTGCCAATTAGATTGGAGTTGAACAAGAGTTGAGAGATATTGCAGAAGACCACGGGAGAGATGGTGGTTGCACTAACATGTGCATAAGGAAAGGACTAGACACAGAAGATGAGGGAAAAAAAGAGAGCATAAGCAACTAGCAGAATGGTGCTGAGTCTGGAATGTTAGAGATGGAGCAGCTTTGTGAAAGAAGACAGAATTGAGTTTTAGACATTAGAATTTTGCAGCATGATCTTTCTCAGGAACTGCCCGCATCTTCAATTCTCCTATAAAACGGGTGAGTACCATGAGAGTAGCTATTTGTAACTTGACCCTGCCTCTTAGCCATACTCTCTTGGACCAGGCATGGGAAAATAACCTGAGCTGGACCAGGAGGCAACTGAATCAAGAGAGAGGTGATAATTTCTCTCCAAATTGCTGAAATCAAGGACATGTAGATTTGATATCTGCTGGTAGTTTAGAACAGGGGTGGGAAAACTGCATCCCAAGGGCCACTATTTGTTTTATAAATAAAATTTAATTGGAATACAGCCCATGGGCATTCATTTACATATTGCCTATGACTGTTTTTGTGTTATAATGGTAGAAGTGAGTATTTGCGACAGAGACCACCTGGCCCACAAGTCTGCCTGAGCCTTTAAGCAAAAGCTTGCCAGGGTGCCTAGGTGGCTCAGTTGGTTAAACAACTGTCTCCAGCTCAGGTCATGATCCTGGAGTCCTGGGATCTAGTCCCCTGTCAGGGTCCTTGCTCAGCAGAAGTCTGGTTCTCCTCTGACCCCCCCCCACCCATCTCATGCTCTCTTTCTCTCTCGCTCATTCTCTCTTTTTCAAATAAATAAATAAAATCTTAAAAAAAAAAAAAAGCTTTCCAACCCTGGTATACAATTTCCATTTGGTCTGAGGAACTAAAACAAAAAATTTAGCTAGAGAGAAAAAATCAAGTAGCTGCACAGGAGGAATGAAGAAGGAATAATTGAAGATGTAAGGTTTTATAGGCAAGATAAACATGACACCAGGCGAGGTAGGCACAAGACAAGATTTATTAAAGATTTATTAAACTCTCTGGCGAAGTTCCAGGGCTCAGGAGAAGGGGAGCCAGGAAAGTCGCTCCAGGAGGAGGTGGCACCCTCCAGCGAGGTTCCGAGACTCTGGAAAGCGGAGTCTGGGAAGTCGCACTAGGACAGAGTTGGCGGGGTCTTTTATCTGGCCAAGGCAGGGCATGGGCTCACATCCACATATGGTAGGGTATTTGGTGATCAGAGGGTATGGTGTGTGGGGGGGTCCTGATACTTCTATTTCCTGCATAGGTATGGGGTTACCTATGGAGATGTGACCTGGGCATACATCCTTTTGGCGGTAGAGTCAAGGGTTGAGGAAGCGGGGAAAGGGGCTGGAAGATGGCAGCCCCGCAGTCATATCTACTGTCGCTTCTGCATTCCCAGAGCCACCGACCCAACAGAAGAGAGTCTTGACAACATCCTAAACCAAAGTTCCAAATGACCTTGAGGTCCAACCATATTCCTGTTCTCAAGTTCAGCTGAGACACCTCAATTGAATTATGTTATATTAAATTCCTCTTGTTATTTAAATTAGTTTGAGTTAGGATAATGATATCTGCAACTAAACGGTACTACTATTTAATTTACACACTTATTCAACTCTCATTCATTCATTCAAAACTTTTATAAAGAGCTTATTTTGTGTCAGGCACAATGCTGGGAATGGGTCACACAGTGGTGAACAGCACAGCTATGGCCCCTGCCCTTTAAAAAGCTTATATTATAATATAATTAGTTAGGTTTCAGATGCCTGTGAGATATCAAAGTAAAGATATCACAGTGGCATTTGGAGCTCATCTGGGAGTCATTGCCACACAGAGGAAGTAAAGACAGGGAAATAGAAGACATTGCCTAGGAAGAAAGTGTCCAGTGAGAATTGAAGTATGCCTTTTAGCAGTCCCTGAGGAACCCCAATATTTAGGAACTGAGGAAAAGAAAAACAGCTGGAAAAGGAGCCCCCCCCCAAAAAAAAAGAGACCATAGGGAAAGGAAAAACAAGTAGAGTATTGTTAAAAAGAAAAAAGAGGTCCAAAATGGAATCACTTATGTTAAGCCCCATCAATATACTTAATACCTAACATAACTGCAGTTTCATCCTCTCCCAGGAGTGGAATTTTAAACCAATGGGTCTGGAGTTTCCCAGATCAGCACTAATAGGGTCATCTGCATGATAATATCCCCTGTTCTTTTCACTCAGGGAAGGTGACCCAACATTTTTTTTTTCTAATTATTTTCTTGTCTCACCTTCCTCCCTATAAATGTCTTCCATTTTATGCAACTCCTCAGAGCACCTTTCGATTTGTCAGAGGAAATGCTGCCAGATTCATGAACTGTTGAATAAAGCTAGTTAGATCTTTAAATTTACTCAAGAATTTTTGTTCTTTAACGATATGGTATCCTGGAAGCCAAGGAGTTAATGATACCTTTGTCAAATGCTGTTGAGAAGACAAGACTGAAATGAGATTATTGCATTTAGCTACATGGAGGTCTCTCAATATCAGGCAAGAGTAATCTTGATACAGGTGTACCAGGATTCATTCTGATGCTGATTACCAGGATTCATTCTGTTGTAAGTAACTGAAAATTTGACTCAGTAAATATTTATTAACTTACATAACAGGATGCTCAGAGGTAGGCTAAGTTTCAGAGAGGGTTTAATTCAACAGTTCAACAATGTTGTTGTGCACCTGGAATTTTCTTGTCGTTTCATTCTGCTTTCTTTTTTTCTTCTTCTTTTTAAAAATTGGAATAGAATTGACATACAATGTTACCATCATTTCAAGTGTACAACATAGCGATTCTCTACACATTATGCTATGCTTACCACAAGTGTAGCTACTATCTGTCACCACACAACACTGTTATAATACCATTGACTATATTCCCTATGCTATGCTTTCATCCCTGTGACTCACTCATTCCATAACTGGAAGCCTTTACCTCCCACACTCCTCTTTACCCATTTTGCCCATCCCTTCACACTCCTCCCCTCTGACAACCACCAGTGTGTTCTCTGTATTTATGGGTCTGTTTCTGCTTTTTTATTTGTTCATTTGTTTTGTTTTTTAGATTCCACATATATGTGAAATCATATGGTATTTGTCTTTCTCTGTCTGACATATTTCACTTAGCATAAAATCCTCTAGATCTACCCACGTTGTCACAAATGGCATGATCTCACTCTTTTTTACATCTGAATAATATTCCATTGTGTGTGTATACATACACATATGCACACAAACACATACACATCATATCTTCTTTATCCATTAATTATCGATGAACAGTTAGGTTTCTTTCATACCTTGATTATCATAAATAATGCAGCAATAAACATAGGGGTGCTTTGTATCTTTACAAATCAATGTTTTCTTTTTCTTTGGGCAAATATCCAGTACTCCACTCTGCTTTCTTCAGTGTCAGCCTCATCCTAATGCTTTCTGTCTCCCCTACACACCAACCAAGATGGCTTCCAACAATTCCCAGGGTTCATACTTTCTCATTCAAATCTAGAGGAGAGAGAGAGAATCACTTTAGCAACTTTCTCAGAAAAGTGAGATGAGGTGCTAACTGGACTGAGTTGTAGAAGCAAAGGGGGAGTATTTATTACTTACTTATACAACAGGGACTATGAAGACATCTCTGAACACTAACAGGAAAAACCCTGCAGAGGAAGAGCTTGAAAATGCTTCAAGGGAGTAAGAAATGGAGTAGTCAACTTGAAGATGACTGAGAGTAACTCTCAGATGACTGAGAGTTTATGCCAGGGGTTGGCTGGGAAAGGAAAGCCGAGTGTCTGAAAGTAAGGACTTTGAGATCCCAGGGTTCTGGGTAACCTTTGGCTAATTAATCTCTTTTAGCCTGTTTTCTTGGCTGTCAAAATGGTGGTGGCAACCTCGCAAGGAGGCTTTAAGGATTAAATGAGATAATGTTTGTGAATGACAATGGTATTTTTGGCATTCTTTATAACTCCTCCTTTCCAGCTCAAATCAACACTACCAATTCATTTTAAGGTAGGGACAAACATTTTAAGGTAGCAACTCAGTAAAAAAAAGGAGGAGGGAAAAGGGAGAAAGACTGATAGAAATTTGTATTTGTAAAGCCTTTTTCATCTAAGAACTTCCAAATTACTTACTGGAATCTTCAGCTAAGTCCTGTGGAACATTCTGAGGTGGCTATTAAACAAGTCCTGCTCACAAGGAGACTGGCTGCCAACAATGCTGTCAGCAGCGTCCTCTTCTCAGATAAAGGAGGGGCAAAGAAGTCATTATGTCTAATCATTTTTGACAGCTTTACTAGGCTAGGGGCAATTATGGCCACAGATGCCAGGAAAGTGCTGGTTTTAGACACCACTGATGTGCTGAATTGTTTTTAAATAGAAGAATATGGAAATATGGGTGGTATTTTTTGAGTTATCTCAGTCCTAGGGCATTGTTATTGGCATCCAGCACCCCCTTCAGAAAATGCTGTTGACTTCATTCAGTAGGGGCTTCAGCTGTGCCAGTCCTCTGGGTTTTATGCTATTGTATGTGTTCAAGCCCGGGAATGCTCCTGGTGGCTTCTTATAAGAAGTAACTGGATGGGGCAGATGCCTCAGTGTGTTCTGCTAATCTTTCCTAAGGAAAAAATTGGCAGCTTTTCTTGCCCTCCCCTGAGGCTGGTCCTAGACAGAGTTTTGGGGTACAGTCTCAGAGCATGTACCCAGTACATACGATATGACAAACACTCACTCGGTAGACAACCTCAAGAGGGCCTTCTGTTTCCATATCCTGGAAACATCTTTGTAGTATTTTAATGAGAGCAAAGTGCAAAATTGATCTGATGTGCACTATAGAATCTTTATATTCATTTGAAGAGACCCTAGGATCATATAAACCTTATCATTGCTCTTCACCATATGTTAGCTGAAACATCAGGAACAACAAAATCTGTGCAATTTCTTTTAATACATTGAACACAAAATGTACAGATTTTTTTCTATTTCTTTTCACACTGTATGATGCCATCCTTAGAAACAAAAGTCTATATGTCACGCCAAGCATTATCATTACAAAAAACTACATCTTCCAGTTTCCATTAAAGTCAATGAAAGAGGCATTCAGTGGCTTAGTTAAGCCTCTGCCTTCTGCTCAGGTCATGATCTCAGGGTTGAGGGATCAAGCCCCATGTGGGGCTCCCTGCTCAGTGGGGAGTCTGCTTCTCCCTCTCCATCTGCCCCTTCCACCTGCTTGTGCTCTTGCTTTCTCTCTCAAACAAGATATAAAATCTTTTTTTTTAATCTTTAAAAAGTAAATTAAAAAATAAAGTCAATGAAGGAAAGCAACAACTGAAATCTCAGTGTAAGAGAAATTTGACTACCTAAAACCATCAGTTGGAAAAAGGTGTCTTGTCTAAATACACTGCTCGTTGTAGCAAAGACCACTCAAATATCTTGCTGCTATTCTTGTGTGGAATTGCTGGAGAAGAAATAGATTGATCTCTCTTGCTCACAAGAAACCTCTTGCCAAATTTATGGCTCAGAGAGAGTTGACTTTTTCTAAATGTCAAACCCCAGTTCATTGAGAGATTCTAACATGTTTGTCTTTTTCTGTGGAAAAAAAAAATCCTCTATTTTGCATTCCAGCTTTTTATCTTTGGCTTGGCACATCCCTGACTTGTGAAATTCCCTTGTGCATTGAGAACAATGATTTAATACCAATTTGTAAGTGTGTGGGTAATTATATAAATTTAGATATGTAAACACACATCTTTTATTTCCCCTTACTACTAATAAAATGTCCAAGAGAAGTACTTTTCAATTGTCACACGAGCCTGAAACTAATTTTGCCTAAAAGCATTTGGGGTATTAACTGTGAAGGAAGCCTGGATCTTTAGTGTGTTTTTAGTTTCTTCTGGTTTATGAAGAAAAAGAATGGAATTATGAACCTGGTACAAGTTTTTTTGTGTATTTTCAGTTTATATTCATATGATGTCTTTTCTCTAATAGGTGTAAAGTAAAATACTGACCCCATGTAACAACAACAACAAAATATAACACAAAATCAAGGCAAAAAAATAAATGCCTAGGCTAACCTTGGAGAGAGACAAGTAGAGGAAGCAAGGAACAACGTTATTCCTTACAAAATATTTCTGTCCACTGATTAAATAAATGTTTACTTAGTGCCTACAGTGGAGCAGCCACTGGGCTACAGGCCAGGAATAAAATAAGACAGTCTCTGCCCTCAAGAAGCTCTCTGTCATAGAGTTAATGTGCTTTTTCCCAAGTTCTTTTGTTCAAAGGGGCTAAATTGATGGCTCCTCCTGAAGCCACATTAAACCTTTCATGTGCTGATCATAAAACTCCACAGAATCCATCAGCCATCCAGCAACAAAATGATGAGGCAATGCTAAGTAAATTCTTTATTGTCCAAAGGCATGGAAGAGTGAGACAAATAAAACTGTCTTATCCAGGAACCAATAAAACTTTAGATACTGTGATTCATGCAATTTGTTTAAAATATCCCAAATATGGGAAAATGCCCAAGGGATCACTCAGTCACACCTCACAGTTGTGGATTACTTCCCAGGGTATAAAATACTTTTACATGTGCAGGCATAACTATTACCCATATTTTACAGATGAACAAAGTATGAAACTCAGTAATTAAATGACTTGTCTGGGTTACCAAATTACCAACAGGTCAATGGTTGATTAAGATAGATTTGTTTGCCTTCAATCTTTTTGTCCTGTGACTCCTCAGAGAACATAGGGTTCCTCTCTTAAATTTAGTGGGATCTCTGGGGAGTACCATGATTTGGGAACCAGCATCAGTCAAGGCCCCAAAACATTGCTTTTTATGTGGGCAGAATGGTCCACCATGATATAGAGGTGATTGTCCTCAGATGGTGACTAGGAACCCAGGGTTAGGATACATCCCTACCAAGGCTGGAGAGATTACTCTTGCCTCAGGTCAGGAAATGGAGCTGCGTGTCCCATACCTTCAGGATTTGTATTCAGGAATGGAGGAGATTGGATGCTCTCTATAGCTTCTGTAGAAGAGCATGGAACTTTTGTGGTTATTACATGAAGTCAGATGACAGGGGAAGCCCAGATCACGGAATCATTAATACCAAGTCAAGAATGACCGTGGAAATACTGAAATGGAGGCTTATTTCGGTATTAGGATTTGTTTACCTTGAGAAGCAAAGGCCTGAGTGTCAGGAGCTCATTAGCAGCCAAAAATTCCACGTCACTAGGGTCTCTTTAACGGTGGCCACTTGACTAATGAAATCAGGAAGTCCTATAATTCACAGGTAATCCTTTGAGATATAATTGCCTGATATCTTTTTTTCTGATTTTTTTATTGTGTTATGTTAGTCACCACACAGTATATATTAGTTTTTAATGTAGTGTTCCATGATTCATTGTTTGCATGTAACACCCAGTGCTCTATGCAATATGTGCCCTCCTTAATACCTTTCACTGGGCTAACCCCGAATCACCAAGGAAATGCTGAAAAAGAAAAACAAACCCGGTTGTATCACATTGCCTGACTTCAAGCTATATTACAAAGCTGTGATCACCAAGACAGCATGGTACTGTTACAAAAACAGACACATACACTAATGGAACAGAATAGAGAGCCCGGATATGGATGCTCAACTCTACGGTCAACTAATCTTCGACAAAGCAGGAAAAAATATCCAATGAAAGAAAGACAGTCTCTTCAATAAATGGAAAACTGTCTGATATCTATATCAGAAGGAGCCTGTTGAAGGCTGCTAGGGCTTCCTATCACACTGGCTCTGAATTAACTTTAATTTAGGTTGAGACATGCCAATTGGCTATTATGCCTTAGGATCCTCAAATTAATAATTTATAATGGGATCCACTACACTTCTGGAAATGAGTGTTATTACATTATTTAACTCTATTTGGTTCTCCTTTATATATCTTTCCTCCTTTTTTCTTTTGTTGAGACTTTTTTCATTAAGTAGTTTCCCCAGCATGGAGTCCAATGTGGGACTTGAATTCACAATCCCAAGATCAACACCTGAGCTGAGATTGGGAGAGTCAGATGCTTAACTGACTGAGCCACCCAGGTGCCCCAGATTCTTTCCATTTGTTTACATGTATTTGTAATTGATGAAGCACTTAGAAATCTTTGTCAGATAAAAAACCAAACAAACGGGACGCCTGGGTGGCTCAGTTGGTTAAGCAGCTGCCTTTGTCTCAGGTCATGATACCAGCATCCTGGGATCGAGTCCCACATCGGGCTCCTTGCTCAGCAGGGAGCCTGCTTCTCCCTCTGCCTCTGCCTGCCATTCTGTCTGCCTGTGCTCGCTCTCTCCCCCTCTCTCTCTGATAAATAAATAAAATCTTTAAAAAAAAAACAATAAAACAAAAGCAACAACATAAAAAAAAGAAATCTTTATCAGATAAGTCTAACATCTCTGTCATCTGAATATTGGTATCTATTGATTGCCTTTTTGCATTCAGTTGGGAGATATTACTGGTTCTTGGAATCATGAGTGATTTTTCCATTGAAACCTGGACATTTGAGATGCTATGTATGAAACTGGTTCTTACCTAAACCTGTTTTAACTAGCTTCCTCTGACATTGCTCCAAAAGGCGAAGACGTTATTAGCACTAGGTGGGGATGGAAGGCCAGGTTACACTGTCAGTGTAAGGCTATGAGGTCTGGGTAACCAGCCAGCACCTTGCTCAGCCTTAATATCCATTTGCTTTCTAGAGAGGATCCATGACCACACAGCACAATTCCCATTGGTGGTATTTTCATGGTCGCTCATTCTCCTACTCTCAAAGATGGAGATCAAGGGAAGCCTAGATGCCGAAGTGTTAAATAAAAAATTATAGTAAGCCACAAACGTGGTCATGGAGGTGTTTCTAAATCACTTAGAAGGGGTTGGGGCTTCCCAGTAAGGCCTAGAGAAACTTCCTAGTTCTTCACAAGAAAACTGTCAAAAGCTGAGGAATGGTGCTTGATTGGGAAATTATGCTAAGTTTGGCTGACTTTATGACATGGAACCCTAGCAAAAATCAGGGATGTTCTGTGTAAAAACTATGTATATATAGTTTTATTTTAAATGCACACCTAAAATTAGTTAACCTCAGTATTGGCTTATAAATCATGAAATGTAAACTGTCCCATACATACTTTAAAGTTTAACCTCAGTATTGGCTTATAAATCATGAAATGTAATGTGTCCCATACATACTTTAAAGTTCCTGGTTATGAGCTTATTACTACTACTCTAAACACTGACTCCCTGTATCAGAACTCCTCAGGCCTAAGCTCTAGTTTCTAGCACTCATCATAGTTTATAATCCTCCTGGAATTTAGACATAAAATATCTAATTAACACGTTTTTGTTTCTAAGTCTAAACTCTAAATATTATTGTAGCTCTACTGTAGATCTACCTCTATTGTAGATCCTGTAGCAAACAACCAGGATCTTTGCTCAACAGCTTACTACCACATGATCTTGGGAAAATTTCTGAGTCTCTTCCTTTGTCTGTAAAATGGGAATAAAAACAATATCTACTTCATAGTGTTGTTGTGGGAATTCTTTGAGAGGAAATATTTGTAAAATATCAGCACGATGTTGGCACAGTTAACTTATCACAATGCCAGGCATATAAATATTAATTATATTTTGACAAAGAGAATCTAACAATCATAAATTTTACAAAGATCTAATTTATTCAGCAATTCGTGAATTAGGCAGCATCCAGCCTAACAGATAGAAAGGAGTTTCAGAGAACTACACCAGGTGAGAGACTTTTTTATATGATTTTTAAAAATTTTTTAATAAACATATAATGTATTATTAGCCCCAGGGTACAGGTCTGTGAATCGCCAGGTTTACACACTTCACAGCACTCACCATAGCACATACCCTCCCCAATGTCCATAACCCCACCACCCACTCCCTTTCCCCTCCCCCCAAACCCCTCTCAGTTTGTTTTGTGACATTAAGAGTCTCTTATGGTTTGTCTTCCCTCCTGATCTCTTCTTGTTTCATTTATTCTTTTCCTACCTCCCAAACCCCCCACGCTGCATCCAGGTAAGAGATTTTTATGGACCAAAGTGAGCAGAAACAAGGAAGTTATACTGGGCATTTGCTGGCTGGTTAAAGTAGGGTTATCCCTTATATGGAGCAAAGGGACATTTTGGAGCTGGGTCAGGTAACTTCGCTGAGCAGGCAAGGACTGATTGGTTTTCTAATGCCTTCCTCTCCTGAGTGAGCTAAGCATAGAATTTTAGTTAGTTTTGGCCTGTTGAGGGTGCCTGGGTGGCTCAGTGGGTTAAAGTTTTGGACTTTTGACATCGGCTTAAAATGAGCCATTCCATCTCAGACCTAATCTAGTTACTTTAGCAGTTGTTACATATAAATACATTGTTATAAAGGCTAAATGGTATGTAAATAATAAAAGCAGAAGAGTGCATGATGTATATATATATATATATAGAGAGAGAGAGAGAATATACATGCAATAATAGAATATATTATCTATCATATATTTATATATTCTATTTTACATTCTATTTTTTTAGATCAGTGGTTTTTAGTGGCTGCTCATTAAAATTGCCTAGGGAGCTTTAAAAACAGCAGGATGCCCATGGCACATTCTAGGTCAATGACATCAGAATCTCTGGGTGGGGGCCCAGGCATCAGTACCTTTTGAAGTTCCCCAGCTGTGGTAGGCAGAAAAATGACCTCCCAAAGAAGTCCATGTCCTAATCCTTTGAACCTGTGACATGTTTTCTGTAAGTGTGTTACACAGCAGAAGGGAATCAAGGTAGCAGATGGAACTAAGATTGCTAATCAACCGACATGAAAATAGGGAGACTATCCTGCATGATCCAGGTGGGCCCAACGAGCCAACACCAAGCCCTTTAAATGTGGAAGAGGGACACGGAAGAAAGATGTCAGAACAACATGATGTGAGGTTCCACAAGTTGTAGATGCTTTAGAAGATGGAGGAGGGTGCCATGGGCCAGGGAAGGAGTCTGTCTAGAGAAACTGGAAAAAGCAAGAAAATGGATTCTTATAGAGCCTCTGGAAGGACAGTGGCCTTGCTGACACTTGGATTTTGGCTCAGTGAGTGCCATTTCTAACTTCTGACCCCCTACAACAGTTAGGTAATAAACTTGCTTTAGGTCATCATGTCTACAGTAACTTTCAGGCAACAACAGAAATGGATTCATGCATCCAAGTTTAACAGCTACAGCTGCAGTTTTTGTTGGCTCACAGCCGTTATTTGCCAAAGTCATTTTTCCATCTTTCTGGATGTGACTTCTCCTGAGAGAAAGGGACTTACCTCAACTGTTACCAGTTCTCCTTTACTTTTTTTTTCTAAATTTTAAAAATTGAGATCTACTTTATTTTTTTTAAAGATTTTATTTATTTATTTGACAGACAGATATCACAAATATGCAGAGAGATAGGCAGAGAGGGAGAGAGGGAGAAGCAGGCTCCCCGCTAAACAGAGAGCCCGATGTGGGGCTCCCTCCCAGGATGCTGGGATCATGACCTGACCCGAAGGCAGAAGCTTTAACCCACTGAGCCACCCAGGCACCCCTGAGATCTACTTTACATATAACACTGCACAAGCTTAGGGTGTAGGTGTAGTTTTGATAGATTTATAGGCTGCAAATTTATTACTACCATACTTTTAGCCAAAACCTCTGTGATATCACATACTTATTTCTCTTTTGTGGTAAGAACAATTAAAATCTAGTCTCTTAGCAATATTAACGCATACAGTACGTATTGTGACTATAATTGCTATGCTGTGTGTTAGATATTCAAAACTTATTCATCTTCTGATTGCAGGTTTGTGCGCTTTAACATGCCCCAAATTACCCCAGCCTCTAGAAACCACTGTTATATTTTGTTTCTAGGATATTTGGTTTTTAGGTTGCACATGTAAGTGATATTGTATAATATTTGTCTTTGTTCAACTTATCTCAGGAAGCTTAATGCTCTCAAGATCATCCATGTTGTCCAAATGGCAGACTTTCCTTTTTATGGCTAAGGAATATGTGTGTGTGTGTGTGTGTGAGAGAGAGAGAGAGAGAGAAAGTGCAACATCTAATTTATCTACTTATCTATTGACAGAATTTAGGTCATTTCCATATCTTGGCTATTGTGGATAATGTTGCAATAAACATGGGATTGCAGATAGCTTTTCAACATCTTGCTTTCATTCCTTTGGATATATACCTAGAAGCGGGATTGATGAATCATATGGTAGTCTATTTTTCTTTCTTTCTTTTTATTTTTTTAAGATTTTATTTATTCATGAGAGACACAGATTGAGAGAGAGGTGCAGACAGAGGGAGAAGCAGGAAGTCTGACACAAGACTTGATCCCAGAACTCTGGTATCATGACCTGAGCCAAAGGCAGACAGATGCCCAACTGACTGAGCCACCCAGTCGCCCATATTTTGCTTTTCTGTTTAAAGTAGCCTCCATACCTAGTGTAGAGCCCAGTGTGGGGCTTGAACTTATGATCCTGAGATCAAGACCTGAGCCAAGATCAAGAGTGGGACATAAACAACAGAGCCAGGTGCCCCAGTTGCTTTATTTTTAAATAGAACTTTTTTTTTCTTCAGGAAACTGAATACTATTGCCCATAGTGGCTATGCCAGATTACATTCCCATTAACACTGCACAATCCTTGCCACATTCTATCTCCACATCCTTGTCAGCACTCGTTATCACTCGTCTTCTTGATGATAGCCATTCTAACAGGTGTGATATGATGTCTTCTTGTTGTTTCTTGTTTTGTTTTCAGTTCTTTATTTTTCACTGAAGTACAGTTGAGGCACAATGTTATGTTTGTCTTTGTTCTTATGTACAACATATTGACTGAACAAGTCTATACCTTACAGTGGCTCACCATAAGCATAGCTGCCATCTGTCCCACACAACACTATTTCAATACCATTGGCTCTATTTCCTATGCTCTACCTTTTTTTTTTTTTTTTTTTTTTGGTCAGAGAGAGAGAGAGAGAGCGCACAAGCACAGGCAGACAAAATGGCAGTCAGAGGCAGAGGAAGAAGCAGGTTCCCTGTTGAGCAAGGAGCCCAGTGTGGGGACGTCCTGACCTGAGATGAAGGCAGCCACTTAACCAACTGAGCAACCCAGGTGTCCCTATGCTCTACCTTTTATTTCCATGACTTATTCATTCCATTTCATTGTGGTTTTGATGGTCTTTCCCTTATGGTTAGTAATGTTGAGTATATTTTCATTCATTGTTTGCCACTCTGAATGTCTTTTTTCTATTCAATCATTCTTCTTATTTTTAATTAGATTGCTTGGGGGTTTTGTTGTTGTTGTTTGTTTGTTACTGAACTGTAGGAGTTCTTTTCATATATTTTGGATATTAACCCCTTATCCAGTATGTTTGCAAACATTTTCTCACATTCCGTAAGTTGCCTTTTCATTTTATAAATAATTTCTTTTGCTGTGTAGAAGTCTTTGAATTTGATGTAGTCCCCTTGTTGATTTTTTCGTTTGTTATTTGTTATTTGGTGTCCTATTCAAATAAATTATGGTCAAGACCAATGTCAAGAAATTTTTTTTCCTCTTTTCTTGGAGTTTTAAAGTACCAGGTCTTACATTTAAGACTTTCATCTGTTTTGGGTTTATTTTGGTGTGTGGTGTAAGATAAGGGTCCAATTTCCTTTTCCTGCATGTGGTTGTTCAGTTTTTGCAACACCATTTGTTGGAGAGACCATTTTTTCCACATTGAGCATTCTTGGCTCTTATGTCAAATATTAGTTGATCGAAATGCAGGATTTTATTTCTTGGCTCTCTATTCAATTCTATTTGTCTAGTTGTTTATTTTTATGCCAGTACCATACTGATATAATTATTAAAGCTTTGTAGTATAGTTTGAAATAAGGAAATGTGATGGCTCTAACTTTGTTCTTATTTCTCAAGATTGCTTTGCCTATTTGGAGTCTTCTGTTGCTCTATACAGATTTTTTAGATTTTTTTTTCTGTTTCTGTGAAATATGCCATTGATTTTTTGGTAGAACTGCATTAATTAAAATTAATTAATTGCAAATGGATGGAGTGGACATTTTTTAAAAATATTCTTCACACCCAATGTGAGGCTCAAACTCAGGACTCTAAAATCAAGAGTCACATGCTCTACAACTGAGCCAGCCAAGCGCCCTGGATAATATGACTATTCTAACAATTCTTCTAATTCATGAGCATGGGATATCTTTCCATCTGTTTGAGTCTTCAATTTTTCTCATTGAAGTCATGGTTTTCATTGTACAGATTTTTCACTTCCCTGGTTAAATTCATTCCTATGATTAGTTTTTGATGCTATTGTGATAGGATAATTGTCTTTTTCAGATATTTCATTGTTATAGAAGCATAACAGATTTCTCTGTGTTAATTTTTATATCATGTAACTTTACGGAATTCCTTGCATAGTTCCAACAGTTTTTTGGTTGACTTTGGGATTTTTTAAAAATAAGAGATAGTATCACCTATAAATGGTAACTATTTTAATTGTTCCTTTCTGAATAGATGTTTGTTCTTTGTTTTGTCCAATTGTTCTAGCTAGCCTTCCAGTACAAAGTTGAATAAGAGTAGTGATAACGGGCATGTCTTGTTCCTAATGTTATAGGAAAAACCTTAAATCCTCCACTGTTCTGTATGTTAGCCATGGACTTGTCCTACATGGCTTTTATTACATTGAGATACATTCCTTCTGTAGGCAATTTGTCAAGAGTTCCTCTCTTGAAAGGATGTTGTGTTTTGTCAAGTGCCTTTTCTCATCTTTTGAGATGATGAAAATGTTGGGATACAGCTTCTCCTAACAGACCAAAATAGACCCTAAATCTAGTGTATGGCTTGTTCTAGTCTCCTGCCTATTCACATCCTATTTTTTCCCTCTTTTTTCAATGAACTTCTTATCAACTCCTTCTTTAAAATCTTCAAGTTTCATCATGACTGTCATACTCCATCCTTTAATGGTATGACTGTAAAGGTAAGTTTTATTTCCTTAAAATTTTGGGAGGTAGATTATTCTAACACACCAAAATAAACTTGGCTCTGTGTTATTCACCACCCTGACCCTAATTTTTATTTTCCTATTTTCCCCCCTCTTTTTCTTGCCTCCAGTCTCAGGTCTTTTCTGATTTGTTTAGTGTATATTTTTCTGTGGTAGTTATTACCCTTTCAGCATTTTGTTCTCTCATTCATCTATTCTTTTCTGGACAAATGACAAAACAGAAAAAACTCACCTCAAAAAAAGAACAAGAGGGGCACCTGGGTGGCTCAGTGGGTTAAAGTCTCTGCCTTCAGCTCAGATCATGATCCCATACTCCTGGGATCAAGCCCCACATCAGGCTTTCTGCTCAGTGGTGTGCCTGCTTCCCCTCCTCTCTCTGCCGGCCTCTCTGTCTACTTGTGATCTCTGTCTGTCAAATAAATAAATAAAATCATTTAAAAAAAGAACAAGAGGCAGTACCAACTGCCAGGCACCTAATCAATACAAACATGAGTAAGGTGTTGGAACGAAAGTTCATGACAGTACAGTATATGACAATTATCAAGATATTAGCTGGGTTTGAAGAAAGAAGATACAAGAGAATCCTTTTCTGAAGAAATAAAAGAACTAAAATCCAAGTTGAAGTCAGAAAGGCTATTGATAAGGTGCAATAAAAAAATGGAGGCTCTACCTGCTAGGATAAATGAGGCAGAAGAGAGAATTAGTGATAAAGAAGGCCAAATGATGGAGAATAAAGAAGCTGAGAAAAAGATAAACAAATACTGGATCATGAGAGGAGAATTTGAGAGATAAGTGATACCATAAGATGAAACATTATTAGAATAATTAGGATCCCAGAAGAAGAAAAAGAGAGAGGGGCAGAAGGTATACTGGAGCAAGTTACAGCAGAAAACATCCCCAGTTTGGGGAAGGAAACAGGCATCAAAATCCAGGAAGCACAGAGAACCTCCTCAAAATCAATAAAAATAGGTCAACACCCCCTCATTTAATAGTAAAACTTACAAGTCTCAGAAACAAAGAGAAAATTCTGAAAGTAGCTCTGGACAAGATGTCTGTAACCTAGAAAAGGAGAAACATTAGGTTGGCAGCAGACCTATCCACAGAGACCTGGCAGGCAAGAAAGGACCGGCATGATAGATTCAGAGCACTAAATGAGAAAAACATGCAGCCAAAAATACTATACCCAGCTAGGCTGTAATGGAAAATAGGAGAGATAAAAAGCTTCCAAGACAAACACCAAACCAGCCCTATAGGAAATACTGTAAGGGGCCCTCTAAGCAAAGAGAGAGCTTAAAATAACAAAGCTCAGAAAGGAACAGAGGCGATATACAGTAGGAGTCACCTTATAGGCAATACAGTGGCACTAAATTCATATCTTTCAATAGTTACCCTGAATGTAAATGGGTTAAATGCTGCAATCAAAAGACACAGCATATCAGAATGGATAAAAAGACAAGACCCATCAATAAGCTGTCTGCAAGAGACTCATTTTAGACACAAAGACACCTCCAGATTTAAATTGAGAGGGTGGAAAAACTATTTAACATGCTAATGGACATCAAAAGAAAGCTAGGGTAGGCAATCCTTATATCAGACAAATTAGATTTTAATCCAAATACTCTAAGACATGAGGAAGGACACTATCATACTTAAAGGGTCTATGCAACAGGAAGATCTAACAATTGTAAATATCTATACCCCTAACAAGAGGGCAGCCAATTATATAAGCCAATTAATAACAAAATAAAAAAAATCAACAGTAATATAATAACAGGTGATTTTAACACCTCCCTCATTGAAATGGACAGATATAAGCAAAAGATCAGCAAGGAAATAAAGGCTTTAAATGACACTGGACTAGATGGACTTCACAGACTGGCGCCCAAACAGGGATGGGAAATGAAACAGGAGAAGAAGCCCCAACGTGAGTTTTTGCACGGCCATGTTTTTTTCCCACTGGTGAGTTGTGGGTACTTATTACAGGGTATGGATAATAGAGATCACAAACTATTATTGCCCTTGTGTATGCTTACTGAGATAGCTCCTAAAGGTGGGAGGAGTAAAAGTCAGTGAAAGCCAACTTTTGGAGCTTTCAAAAGTAATTAAAAACATTGCTCCTGGTTCCCTATGTTAGGGACTTCAGATTTACAGACATGGGAAAAAGCAGGTCATTAGTTAACTTTTGCATGCTAAAGGAAAACCAATTCCAATTACTATATGGTCTACTTGGACCCTCAATCGCTCCATTTTGGAGCCTTTACAAAACCCTGATTCGGAGAGCAATAATGAATGTTCAGGAGAAACTAAAAAAGAGGAACCTGAACGTGCCACCCAGGAGGGAAAAGAAATTATAAAGGAATATATCATCATCATAAAGGCATATATAAAGGAGGAATGTGCTCTTCCTCCTCCTCTTCCTCCAATAACAGAACAAAAAGTGCAAATGGTACTGCTGCTATCGGCTCCACTATCCTATGAGAAGGCACCATTTAGTGAAAAGGATGAAAAATCCATTCTATCAACCATTCAAAAAGGCCTCTTTGAAGCAAAGCAAACAGGAGACCTAGATGCCTTACATTTTAATTTCTCAGTTATTATTAGAGAACATGTCGCTCCAGGACATGATCCTAACCACCCTAATGGTATCTGTGAGGCCAGGCATGAGCCATTGCCCTCAAATTATTGAAGGAACTAAAACAAGCAGTGCAAACCTATGGAGTTAATTCTCCACTTACAACATGAATCATTCAAGGCATTGCAGAAGGCAATTGACTTATTCCAATTGATTGGTCATTAGCAGCAAAAACAGTTCTATCTTCAAGTGGGTTCTTGCAGTTTAAAACATGGTGACAAGATCATGCAGAAATAGCAGCTGCCCATAACAGAGGTAATAATGTTCCTATTTCCATGGAGCAGCTCATGGGCATTGGGCCCGAGTGCAAGATCAGGGACAAATGAATGATCAAGCTGTTGAGCAGCGCCGGCATTATTGTTTGAGAGCCCGGGAGAGAATAGAATCCCAAGGAGAGAATTGCTCTTCTTTTCAAAAGGTGGTACAAGGTCCAAAAGAACCCTATACTGATTTTATTGTGAGTTTACAAGAGGCTATTAAAAAATAATCTTGAGGCTGCTGATACCATTCTTCAGCTGTTGGCTTATGAGGATGTCAATGCTGATTGTAAGAAATTGATAGCATTCTTTAAAGACAAGGGAACATTGACAGATTGTATTAAGCTATGCCAAGGAGTAGGAACAGAGACCTATAAAGCTGATTTGTTAGCTAAAGCAATGGTTATCCTGACCACAGGAAAATTTAAAGGAAAATGTTTCAGCTGTGGGCAAGCAGGGCATACTAAAGCTCAATGCAGGGGAAAAGGAAAATTCCCTCTGCAAAATGCAAGAAATAAACCACCTGGTCTCTGTCCCAAATATAAAAAAGGAAACTATTGGGCAAGTCACTGTCACTCCAAATTTCACAAGGATGGATCCCCTCTTCAGGGAATTTATTTTGGGGAAAGCCCTCAGGTCCCCAAAACAAGGAGGCCAATTCTCCCTTAACATGCAGGTTTTAAACAAATGTACCATTTTAAATTTATTACATGCTATGCCTGGTAGTGCTGGACTGGATATCCCCATTCCCAAAGATTATCTTTTTTTTTTTTTAATTTATTTATCAGAGAGAGAGAAGGAGCGAGCACAGGCAGACAGAATGGCAGGCAGAGGCAGAGGGAGAAGCAGGCTCCCTGCTGAGCAAGGAGCCCGATGTGGGACTCGATCCCAGGACGCCGGGATCATGACCTGAGCCAAAGGCAGCTGCTTAACCAACTGAGCCACCCAGGTGTCCCCCCAAAGATTATCTCTTAATGCCTGCCAAGCTTCCCACTAAAATTCCAACTAATATTTTTGGCCCCTTACCGAAGAGAACCACTGGTTTACTTTTGGGGAGATCCGGCCTTACGTCAAAGGGAGTACTAGTTCACACCGGCGTTATTGATTCAGATTATACTGGTGAAATTTCAGTGATGTTAACTACCACGGCTCCATACCATTTTCAAAAAGGAGACTGCATTGCCCAGTTGCTACTTTTACCCTATCTCCAGTGTCAGTCTGAAAACAAAGCAACTCTAATGCGTTTGGAAGCACTGGAAAAACTGGGGCATACTTGACTGAGAAAATTTATCAAGGTAAACCAATTTGTCATCTTAAAATATAAGGAAAGGAATTTCCAGGTCTAATTGATACTGGAGCTGATGTGTCTATCATAAGCTCATTACATTGGCCAAAAGAAGGCCATATAATTCACCTTCTGTTACTGTTATGGGATGAGGACAGGCTAGCAATGTGCATCAGAGCTCTAATATTCTTTTCTGTGAAGAACCTGAGGGTCAAAAGGGTTATCTGCAACCATATATTGTAGACTTATCCATTAACTGTTGGGGTTGAGATTTACTAAGTCAATGGGGAGCCTCTCTGATTATACCTTCCCCTAAGGAATATTCCCAGATTTTTCACCGAAGGCCATTGCTTCTGAACCCATTAAGTTAAACTGGAAGAATGACAAACCTATTTAGGTGGAGCAGTGGCCCTTAAGACAAGAAAAATTACTTACTTTGCAAGCCCTAGTAGAGGAACAGATAAGAAAAGGGCATATTGAAGAATCACAGTTTTTGGAATTCATCTGTTATTGAGAAAAAAATCAGGAAAATGGAGACTTAACAGACCTGCATATGGCTAATTCTGTTATCCAACCCATGGGGTCTCTCCAACATGGATTGCCTTCACCTACTCTAGTTCCATGCGAATGGCCAATAATTATCATAGATTTACAGCATTGCTTTTATACTATACCACTTGCTAAGGAAGACTGTCCCCATTTTGCTTTCACTTTTCCCAGTGTAAATTTAAAAGAACCAGCCAAACGATATCAATGGAGAGTTTTACCACAAGGAATGTTAAATAGACCCACTATCTGTCAGGAGTATGTGGCAAAAGTTATACAGGCAGTCAGAGATCAATTTCCACAAATTTATCTTATCCATTATTTGGATGATATATTATGTGCAGCTCCTGATAACGTACAATTGCAGGATGCATTTAAAATGTTTCAATTACAATTTCAAAAATACAAACTAATTATAGCTCTGGAAAAAATACAAGTCACCACACCTTTCTCATATTTGGGGTTCATTATGGACAGGACCTCAATTAAACCACAGAAAGCTCAAATCCATAGAGATAAAATTATGACCTTGAATGATTTGCAAAAATCATTGGGAGACATTAATTGAATAAGACCTAAAACTGGAATTCCCACTTATGCTTTGCAGCATCTGTTTGCCTCTTTAAAGGGAAATCTTAATTTAAACATCCCTAGCACCCTATCAAAAGAGGCCTTAAGGGGTGCCTGGGTGGCTCAGTGTGTTAAAGCCTCTGCCTTTGGCTTGGGTCATGATCTCAGGGTTCTGGGATTGAGCCCCGCATCAGGCTCTCTGCTCAGCTGGGAGTCTGCTTCCTCCTCTCTCTCTGCCTGCCTCTCTGCCTGCTTGTGATCTCTGTCTGTCAAATAAATAAATAAAATCTTAAAAAAAAAAAAGAGGCCTTAAAAGAATTACAATTTGTTGAAAAACAGATTCAATCAATGCAAAAGGTTAGAGTCCAACCTGGGATACCATTAGATCTTATTTTTTATACTCCACATACACCCACTGGATTAATTATTCAGAAACAACTAATCATAGAATGGATTTTTCTTCCAAATAATACTGTTATTTAAATACTGTTAAAACCCTCACCACCTATATAGACCATATTGGCAGCATTATTTAATTAGGAAGAAAAAGAACTTGCCAAATACAGGGATATGATCCGAAGGTTATTGTTATTGTAAAGCCTAAGGACAATTAGACACAAATTGAAACAGCATTCCAAAACAATTTAAATTGGCAAGTTGCCCTTAGTGGCTTTATAGGAAACACTTCTTCTCATTATCCCTCTTTACCTGTTGTTTCCTTTTTAAAACATACTGCTTTTGTCCTTCCTAAAATTACTTCTAAAAATCCAATAACAGATGCCCTCACCTACTTTTCTGATGGCTCTGTCAAAGGCAAAGCCTGTTATTATAATCCTACCTCAAAGGTCATATCTACTACATATCTCTCAGCACAGAAATCAGACTCAATGGCAGTTATTACATTGTTTCAAGATGTCTCTTCTGCATTTAATCTGTTATCTGATTCTTTATATACAGTGTATGTTTTACAGCATATCAAAACTGCTATTTCTACATATAATGTCTCCCGCCACTCATTATTTCATCATTTACAATCCCTCATTCATCAGCGTTCTGCCCCTTTCTATGCTACTCATATCTGAAGTCACACTGGCCTTTCTTGGCCATTAACCAAAGGCAATAAAATAGCTGATTCTCTTTTTTCTCAGCTTTTCAGGAAGCTGCCAATTTTCACTCTTACACATGTAAACCAAAAAGGCCTTTGACACAAATTCCCTATCACTAAGGAACAAGCAAATTCTATTGTCCACTCCTGTCCTTCTTGTGCTGCCATCAATCTGCCCACACAGCCAGCAGGCATCAACCCACAAGGCATAACAGCTAATGAAATATGGCAGATGGATGTTACTCACATCCCTTCATTTGGGAAACAATCTTTTGTTCATGTTACTATAGATACACATTCTTGTAGCATATGGGCAACAGCTCAAACAGGAGAAACTGCTGCACATGTTATTAGAGCATCTTCACTCTGCCTTTGCAGTCATGGGGATGCCCAAAGCTATAAAAACTGATAATGCACCTGCTTATGTTTCCAATAAGCTACAATCCTTCTTTAATTTATGGAATGTGAAACATTCCACAGGCATCCCATATAATCCTCAAGGACAAGGAATTGCAGACTGTGCTAATCAAATATTAAAATTAAAGCTTCATAAACAAAAAGGAGGAATACAAGGTCCTCCTCAAGAAATATTATCACAAACTTTATTTATTCTTAATTTTTGGAATCGTGATGATAAAAACACTGCAGCAATAGAAAAACATTTTAGGAAACAAACACAAGACAAAATATATCCTCCAATCTGGTGGGGAAATATTACTTCTAATCAATGGCTCCCTGGTAACTTAGTTACCTGGGGGAAAAGATATGCATGTATATTACCCAAGAAGGCTGTCAAGCCCATCTGGGTGCCCTCTCATTCCATAAAGGTTCATCACGAGAAAGAGGAAAAGATTCGGATTCAAACCAGTTCCACTGATCATCAGTTTTGAGGGTCTCAGATTAAAGAGCACCCAAATCACAATGCCCAGGACAGACTGAGCAAAGATTCCAACTTGGGGCCAGATAAAGAAGCTGACCAAGAAAGCAGAGGAAGTGCTGGAGAATGAGCAGCAACCTCTAACAACATGGCAGTAACTATGATGGCCCTCATCACGGTAGCTGTAAGTCTTCCTGGATGTTATGCACAAATAGATAACTTTACTCATTGGGCTTATGAGTAATTATGAGTAATTAAATTATGAGGATTGTAACCAATCCTCCCCTGTTCCATCCAGTAGAGTGGGGAGAAGATATAATACCAATTTATTTGAATGCCTCAAAATGGGTACCTGGAATTTTGGATCCTAGATTGCCTCTATTGTCCCAAGAGGAGGGCACAAACATTAATCTTACCCTAGACTATCAAAATAGGCCAACATGTATCCATAGTCATTCCAGTTGTCTTATCCCTGATGGTTGGTGGACTTTCCTACTAATAATTATCTGACTAAAGTTCAGTTACATTTACTCTCCACTAAAGGATTCCTAGCCAATGAATATCAGGGTCCTAGCTATAGCACAGCAGCACCCTCTATTCCCGAATGCAAACTGACACAAATGTGGTCTGATGAGGGAATTCACCCTTTATGGGAGGATTGTCAAGCTTCTCACCCCAGTATCGTTATTAATGATTCCTACAGCATTGTATGGGAGTGGTCCCTTAAGGGGATGGCAGTCACCAATTGCACTGGGAGACCCTGCTCCTCTCATCAAAATTTAAAATGGAAAGTTTCTGATGATCTTATTTTACCCACTGAGCCACCCAGGCACCTGATGACCTCATTTTACCACAAACCTTAATCTCAGGAGATGCGCCTCTGGCCTGGCATGGGCAAGGACTTTTGGTGCCATCCCCTTTTGTTAATTATCATAAAAAACAAAAGAATTTATGGAAGGTCTCCACCACTTTAAATCACATAAGAGTTTGGAACAGCTCTTACATTTATCAGTCTGATAAATACTCATTCTCCTTTTTCCTAATGAGAGAAGAATGGGTAAGAGTATGTGTTAGAGATCCCTATGATTTTGTTATTGGAAAAATGATTTTTTATCATAACAATAGAGCAATAAACTGTCCCAGATGTAAAATGCTCATCTGCATGGATAAGAATGTTTATACAGATAATTCTATCATTCTCATAGCTAGAAGAAGAATAGGCATCTGGTTACCAGTGAAACACCACCATGTTTGGGAAAGCTCTCCAGATATGTATGTACTTTTAACAGTTTTGAAGTACTGGGTCCATAGAACAAAAGATTTATTGGGCTGCTTATAACAGCTATTTTAGGAATTACAGCCATTACTGCTACAGCTACCACTGCAGGAATAACCTTGCATCAAACTGTACAAGCCACACAATTTGTACAAAAGTGGTACAAGAATGCTAACAAAGCTTGAAATCAACAAACAATCATAGATCAAAAATTAGATGAAAGAATCTCTGATTTAGAAGGAACCATGATGTATATAGGAGATGATCTCCAAAATATAAAGCTTAGGCTTCACATTTTATGTGATTGGAATGTTTCTTCCTTCTGTGTTATTCCCCATGCCTAAAATGAATCAGAAATATGCAGCAAAATTCACTGTCATATTGCCAATCATTATGGTGATAATCTAACTTTAAATATTAAATGACTTCAAGATACTATTCAAGGAATTACTCACACTCATCATTACAATCAGTCCCAGGAGTGAGTTTTGCACAGAGGATCAATTATATTCTGTCTAATCTAAACCCTTTTACTTGGATCAAACAGACTGGTCTTGGCATTATAGGTGGAATGATTATTCTTTTTATTGCTATAACCTTTTAATGCTTAGTCCTCAGATGCGTGCAAAAATCCCTCCAATGACTGATGGATTAAGAAGTTGCAAAACTGACTTTCCTATTTCTGCACAAACAAAAAACTGTCCCTCAGAACAATGTATTACTTAAAATATAACCCATGAGAAATTATACTAGTTACCAAGCATGTTTAGATATAGCCTTAAGAATAACATATACTGGCAACAGGCCTCTGGGGGAGAGGACGATATATGTTGACAGATGACAGATGTTAGCGAGGATGCAGAGTAAGGGAAACCCTCCTACACTGTTGGTGGGAATGCAAGCTAGTGTAGGCACTCTGGAAAACATTATGGGGATTCTGTAAAAAGTTGGAAATAGAGCTATCCTACAACCCAGCAATCGCTCTACTGGGTATTTACCCTAAAGATACAAACGTAGGGATCCGAAGGGGCACGTGCACCCAAATGTTTATAGCAGCAATGTCCACAATAGCCAAACTATGGAAAGAGCCTAGACGTCCATCAACAGATGAACGGATAAAGAAGATGTGGTATAGGTAGATAGATAGATAGATAGATAAATACAATGAAATACTATGCAGCCATCAAAACCCCTGAAATTTTGCCATTTGCAAAGACATGGATGGAACTAGAGGGTATTGTACTAAGCAAAATAAGTCAGTCAGAGAAAGACAATAATCATATGACTTCTCTGATATGATGAATTTGAGAGACAGGGCAAGGGGTCATGGGGGGTAGGGAGGAAAAATGAAACAAGATGGAATTGGGAGGGGGACAAACCATAAGACTTAATCTCACAAAACAAACTAAGGGTCGCTGGGAAGTGGGGAGTAGGGATAGGGTGGCTGGGTTATGGACATTGGGGAGGGTATGTGCTATGGTGAGTGCTGTGAAATGTGTACAACTGATGATTCACAAATTTCCCTGGGGCAAATAATACATTTTATGTTAATTTTTTAAAAAGCAATTAAAGTCTTTGGAAATAAATAAACTTCTCTTATAATGTGCATACACAAATCTGCAGGGATGTAAGATGGAGCAAAATTGAGATTCTTCCTCATATTTAGTCACCAAAGCTTCATTCTTCACTATATATACTTAATTTACCATTCATTCTTCTGTTTATGAAAAAGTAAGATAATATAGTAAGAAAATACAATTTGGGCTTCCTCCCCTCTGATTTTTATATACAGAACTGACTGTAGTATATTTCAGCCAATAACAGTAATTTATATTTATTGACCATTTATTATGTGCTAGGCACAGTTTTAATATCTTGTATCCTAATCAATCCTCACAAATATGTGAAATATTTACTGAAATCTTCAGTCCTACTTAAAGATAAAGAAAATAAGTTTGAGAGTTTAGGTAAATTTTCCAAGACATCACAAATAGTAATTGAAAGAACTGAGCTTTGAACCAGTACAGTTTGGGTATAGACTCTTTCCTGTTCAACTTCATTCTATTTTGTCTAAATTAGACTCTATAGGAGGCATCATGAATGCAAAAAGAAGGTAAATTGGGACTGTGGAATTTAGAAATGGGTATATTGGTTAACTGTCAACGACGTTTAATAATTGAAGTCATTATGGCCAGGATTGTCCTGGGTTATTCCCTCTCTTCTTTTATTACAATCAATAGTACTTCTTTTATTCTAAAATTTTCCTTGTTTGGGGAATTAATTACAAATTCATTGTATAAATAATGCATTTGTGCTATTAGAACATAAACTAACATTTCACGGTTATCAATAAACAAGACTTGACATGTTGAAATTAAGGTTATCACAGATTCTCTTCTATTCTTCAGGGGAGAGTCAGTCACTGTACTTCAAATTAAATCAAAGTATGATAACTTAAATAAGTAAAATATTTGGATAAAAATACAAGTGAGATTACTCAATGATATTGTTGATGGAACTGATGTGTGCTCAATATGTTTCTTCACCTATTTATATAAAAGGGAAAGTAATCATTGGCTTACTTCCTATTTTTTTATTTGGTGATGCTTTTCAGTTTATCCACTGTGGTTTTCAATCTTACCTCATATTGATAAACTATGAAATATACCTAAAGCTTAAAGAACAGATTGAGCTTCCAGCTTGAGAAAAATACATTGTATTCATTGGGTGCCTGGGTGGCTCAGTGGGTTAAAGCCTCTGCTTTCAGCTCAGGTCATGATCCCAGGGTCCTGGAATTGAGCCCCACATTGGGCTCTCTGCTTAGCAGGGAGCCTGCTTCCTCCTCTCTCTTTCTCTCTCTCTCTCTCTCTCTCTCTCTGCCTGCTTCTCTGCCTACTTGTGATCTCTGTCTGTCAAATAAATAATAAAATCTTAAAAAAATAAAATAAAATATTTTTAAACTCACCATCATTATTCTTCAAAACTCCAAACTATAGGACCATTTATTGAAGGTGTGACATGGAAAACTTCAGATGCCTTTTGGTAAGGAGAGATTATGACATTATTTATGTGGATTATAGCTGCCATAAATCTATTACATCAACTGAACAACCTTATCAACCCCTCCCTTCCCCAAGAAAAAAGGAAGAAAAACCTTTTGGGACTATCTTATGGGGCATGAATTAAATAATAAAGTAGATCTCTCTTTCATAGGATATGGTGATTAGCAAAAATTATACCTTTTTACAGTTTTACTTATCAATATATATGAGTATTTATATATAGACCAAAAATATTTAATGTAAAGTACTTAAACCTGATTATACAAAACTAGTAGCTACATAAAACAAGTAGCACACATAGAAGTAAAGAATAAAAAAGATTTTTATGAAACAATAACAAAGTTTTGACAACATTGCTCTAAAATCTAAAGCATGAATGTATGCAATTTGCATTGGGTAATTGGTACCATCACTCAGGGCTGGCTGACAAGTTTTTGTATGTATGCATGTATGTATGTATGTTTGTATGTATGTATTTTGTAAATCTCGTGTTGTTTTTTATTTTTCCAATCTCTGTTTTGTCTTGTGGGTGATGGTCTTTGTAAAAGGCGAAAGATTTATGCGATCTGAAGAGAAACCAGAGTATTGATGGTCTTTGTTATATAAGGTTATAAGTGATGTTAATGAGAGCACCTAACACAAATACAAAAAGTAAACACCTTGTCATTACTAGGGCACAAGATTAAAGTTCCCTCTTAGCAAAGCACAAAAGGGAAATCAGAAGAAGCAATTTAGTATTTTCAAGCAGGAAATTAAATGCATTTTGCGATTTACTGTTTCCAAGTGAGAAAGCAAAGCACGAGTTTTCAACAGGGGCAGGGTTCTCTTTTAACTTTCCAAAATTTATATACATTTCTAATAATATTCCAAGTAAAGTGCTAGCAACTCAAATTCAAAGCAATACTGAAGAGAAAATTTAAAGGTCAACATTCATCAGTATTTTTGTTGATATACTATCAATAGAAAATCTCCATTTATTAGACTCTTCTAGTTCATAGCTATGTTACCTCTAAACATTGTATTTCTTCCTAAAGATGGTATTTCATTTATTAAAAAATAGAGCATAGAGCATGATTTTCTTCCACCTCTTTGTTCTATTTTACAAGGCTTTTAGAGTCAGACCAGATCAGAAGTAGAAAGAGTGTACAGATAAGTGGGAAATATGGATTTCATAAATAAGAATAAGCACATTTTGAAGCTAATCAAGAATCTTAGTAATTGGTCATGAACATTCCAAAGGAGGCACAGGAATGAGCTAATATGTACCAGCAGAAATACAATGGTGCTTGCTTAAGGGTGTCAGGGCAGAGAGAACAAAACTTGAGGCCCAGTAAACAAGAATTCATAGACTTGGGGGCACTTTCCCAATTTAGAGTTAACAAACAATGAAGACCCAGAAAATAGGGCAAATTCACTGCTAGAATGGCCCTTAATAGCCTGGAAGGAATGATTGTCCACACCAGACAAAGTGGGAATACCTGAATTTCCCTGGAATACAGTTCTAGAAGGAGTCAAAATGGCTCAGAAAAGTGACTTTACAGGAGGGAATATATTATGTGTGACCAGACCACTCAGTGGAGGATTATATTCTGTAAGAATGCCCAGAAGGCACATCCATTTACCAAAGTCATCAGGAACAGCACTGGTGAAAGGGCTACTGGTACCATTTTGTACTGTAGAGAATTTCTTCTGTAGGCCAGGATTGATGTAAGGAAGATGATCACAGAGATTGGCTTTATAGC
>NW_028134839.1:0-95492 GCF_964662115.1 Mustela nivalis | reverse complement strand
CTCCGAAGAATTGGACGTCGAGTGTGTGTTTGGAGGGCTGCGTATCGGAAGGCCGCTCTGTCCCGGGTCTCCACAGCCAGCAGGGACCATGTCAGCAACCTCCTCGGGTCTCACTGTGACCCTAGAAGTAGAGCTGGGAGGCCCATGGGAGGGTGTGCCCTCACCCGACGGCTGTGCCCTGGCAGCCTGTGTGTGGAGCACCCATGCCCATCGGAAGAGCGTGGCCATCGAGTCTCCCTGGGCCTGCCCCGGGGCCCCATCCCAGGCTTTCCGCACAGAGTGAACAAGTCTTTTAGATTCTCCAGGAGAGAGAAGAGAGCTCCCTGAGGGCTGTCAGGACACAGCCTGGGACACATGCCGGCGGTCATGAAGAACACAGTGGCCTGTGCACCGCCTGCCCCCCTGCAAATGCTCCCGAGACTGTGTGTCTGCGCACAGACAGGAGTCGGGAGATTTCCTGTCCAGGAACGCTGGCGGGAGGTGCCTGCTGGGCCCGTGAGGAAGGATGTGTCCCTTCGGGCAACTCATCCACTAGGCAGGTGCACAGTGGGGGCTTTGGTCAGGCTTCGAGAGGCCAAGCCTGTGTCCCGTCACGCTGATGGAAGGAGAAGTCTGCCGTGGCCTCCCCTGCACGTCCGCGCCCTGGTCTTGTCTCTCTGCAGGGCTAACGGGGCAGAATCCGCACGGCTCCTGACAGCGGCAACCCGAGTGTGGACGCCTGGACGTCCGTCCTCATGGAGTGTGCGTTTGGTATGAAGGTGCCTCCAGCCCCTGCACACCTGCACACCTGCAGCCCTCAGGCCGGTTCCCGAGGCGCTGCCTGGCGGTCAGCCCCTGTGGGCATGTGTGGACCCCAGTCTGGCTGGCGTGTGCTGAGTCGGGGTCAGCAGCAGGCTTCACGATGCCCCGTCCCCCTGCACATCCAGGAAGCACATTTACAGGGAGGGAAGATGAGGTGTTCCCGGGGCTGGGGGCGGGTGAAGAAGGGGCAGGGCAGCAGCGGGGATCTCCTGTGGAGGGGCGCTTAGTCGGCTGGTGGTGAGATGGGGAGCACGTGGACAGCGCCCTCCTGGCGGGGCTGCCCAGCGCGGCACCACAGACAGTGCCCTGCAGGCCTGCCACTGGGAACCCCCTCCTGGTGACTTCACCGGTGCTGAGCCCAGTGTGACCTGTGCCCTCGAGTCCCTGTGATTTGCTGCGGACACTGGCTTGTCCTTTGTAACAAGCTTGGCCTGAGCAAGCAAGCTATGCGCATCACGGCGGAACCTGGGACAGGGAGGGGCTCTGGGTGTGCAAACACTCCCTTCCGCTCTCATATCTCTAACCCTAGTGGAAGGGGCACTGTCTTCCAGTCATAAGGGAAGAATCATGGGGGTGACAGCACTGTGACGGCGGTGTGGGGACAGGTGCGGCCTGCACCCTCGAGAGGAGCCGAGTCGCGCGGAGGCCGCTGTAGCTTTGTGACTTCACCAGGGAGTCAGGAAAGAGATCTGACCTGCACTTTGTTCTGACTGACGGGGGCACCTTCCAATGGTCAGGGGCTGTGCCCGGCCTGACCCTGCACTGTCCACATGTGGGGAGCGTCCCTGGGCTGGTGGCCTGTCCCTCCCAGCCCTGCCCCCACCGTCACGGGGCTTCCCTCTCCGTCCGTGTCTCTCCTCCTCGGCCTCTTGGGGCGACCCCCGCCGTCACGCCTCGGGCCTGGCCCATCTCACCCACAGTGCCTTCACGTCAACCACACCCGCAAAGACCCATTTTCCAAACAAGGTCGCATTCACAGGTTCCAGGAATGAGGCCGTGGACACGGCTTTCGGGGGCCAGCGTTCGGCCGACCGTGCCGGGTTCATGACCAAAGGAAGGAAAGAGGGACCGGGGGACCCTGAGAAGGCCCTTTCCTGCCGGGGGGGCCCGTGAAGGCGCGTCCCTGGCAGCGTCCACCCCGCGGCCTGCTCTCGGGCTGTGCGCCCCGTGTGCTGGGCCTCCACGGGCCCTCCTGACCGGCCACCGGCACAGTGGCCTCCCTGGCTCGGGGCGCGTGCACTCTGCCCTGTGCGATGGCCTCCGGCTCTCGCGGTCGGCGTGAGCCCAGCCCTTGTCCTCATGCTGGGGTCCGTGGGGCAGGTCTTCCGATCTGGGGCACCAGAGAAGGAAGACACTCCGCTCTGCCCTTGGGGGACCCTCGGTCCGGGAGACGGGCCGGAGGTACCAGGCCTGGGCTCCCGGAACCTTTCAGGAGGGTGTGGGTCTCGTCAGCGCAAACGGACAAAGCTCTCCCAGAATTGTATTCTCTCTTCCACCTGCGTATCTGTCCTCTCTCCACCGTCCGCCCACCCGTGCATCTGCCGCCCACCGTCGGTCCCCACCGCTCTGTCCGTCTGGGTCTCTGCCGCCCATCCCTGCCCCCACCCACGTACCGCCCAGCGCGCTCTGACTCTCTCGAGCCACCGAGGTGCCCTTTTGGGCCATATCCAGTTTCCGGCGACAGAACTGTCCTGCCCCCTTGCCATGTGGGGTCTGGGCCATGTGGGGAGAATACAGGGCCTGTTCCTGCCTGACTCCCTTTCTAGCAATTTTAAGGGCAAAGGGAAGGTGTTCGTGGAGGCCCAGGAGGGCAGCTGCTGGGACCCGCGCGGGCCGGAGGCGGCATTTAGGGCGGGGTTTCTCCCGTCAAGAGGTACCGATCGTCGCGACCGAGGACATTCCAGGAGGCTCCAGACCATCTCCTGCGCTTCGTCCGAGCGAGGCCACGTGGATCCGACCTCACGGGGACGTGTGTGGATGTGTGTGAGTTTCCTGCAGGCCGCCCGCGGCCGGAGCAGACGGAGAGGGTGTGTTGGGGGCAAAGATGGAGCCGCCGGTCTGAGGTTGGGCCACGGCTCTGTGAGCTCGGTCGCCGTTAGAGCACAGCCTGGCCGGGCGCTCGGGATGGCCGTTCCGCGGGCGTCTCCTTCACGGGACCGGTGTGGGGCCGGTTTCCCGAGAGCCCGCGTGTGCACCCGTGTGTGTGTGTGCGTGCCTCTGAACAAGGCTGGAATGTGGGGTCTAGGGCCGTATGAGACCCCCACACAGGTGGGTGATTGGTGGGGCTGGGCTTGGGCCCTGGCTCTGACCCTCAGCCTCCAGCCCTGGAATGGAGCCAGCAGCCTGTCCTGGGGGACGGGTCCGCTCTGCCGTGCAGCCCAGTCCCACCGTGTTCGGCCCAGCTCAGCACAGAAGCAGCTCAGCCGGGGCCAGCCTGGGGGGAGGGGAGCTCTGCCTCAGTGTCCTGACCAGAAACGGGGTGGGAACCCCCGGGGGCCTCAGCAGCCCTGGGAGTTCCTCTTTTTTTAAGTTCTTGGGAAGTGTGTCAGCGACATCAGGGCTGAAATGAGCCCCTGTGCCGTGGACGCAGTGGGCTCCTCTCCGTGGCCTCTCGTGTGCTCGCTCCCCGAGGCCACGGCGGACTCGCTGTGCCGCACACACCGTGGAGGTCACCGGGATGCGCCAGGAAGGGAGGGGGCGCCGGGCGCCATCACCGCGGGCCCCGAGGCAGCCCTGCGAGGAAAGGGTCGTGGCTGCTTTGGGCACGAGATGCCGCAGCCTGCGTGGCCACGTGTGAGACGTGGACGCAGGGGTTTGTGGCACGTGCCCTTGTCCCCAGTGTCCCAGTGCCTGGAGGAGTGGGCCGGGGTGAGTGTGCGGGGCCGTGAGTGCAGGGGGCCTTCCGCATCGACCTCACACCCCTTCCCCAGCCCGTGTCCTGCCGCTGGGTCTCTTCCTGGGGCTGCAGTTGGGTGGTGTGTCCAGGGAGGGCGGGCGGGGGCTGTGAGCAGGCTGGGCCCACCGTGCAGTTGGCCGGTGGCCCCGGAAGACGGCTGTGTCTGGTGCCGCTGGGGTGGACGGTGTCATGGGCCTGTGGGTGTCACCGCGGCTGTGGGGACCACGGAGCGGCGTCGGCTCCTGGTCCTTTGGGGCGGCTGTGCACGGTCGACGCACCAGTGATGTGTGTGCAGCTGTGGGGGCTGCGCTAGGCCTCACCCTCACTCTGCGGGCATGGCCTGCAGGCCTGCGCGTCCGCTGAACCCTGGGAAGGCCGAGCGTCCGCATCAGGGAGGCCCCGGTGGGGGACCTTCCCCGCGTGCAGGCCTGCGAGGCCTCGTGCGGCCGTTTGGAGTGGGAGACACCGGGAACCCACCCTCTGGGCCCAGCAGCCGAGGGCCAGCACTGCCCGTGCAGGGAGGCTGTGGGGAGGTCGCCTCTGTCAGGTGTGGTGCCCTCGGGGGGACCCTCGGGCTCATTGAGAAGACGTGGAGATGCCTCAGCGTGGTGGGGCCGCACAGGCCTGGGCGGGAGGCCCGGGGCAGACAGGGCCCAGCGCGACCTCCCTGCTCCCCCAGGGCAGCCTGTCCCAGCCTGTCCTGCCCCACCCTCGGCGCCGGGTCAGGTGCTGCGTGGGAGGCAGAGGGCGAGCGCCCGGTTCCTTGGAAGGGCCCACGGTTCTGAGAGAAACCACAGGGCAGGCAGAGCCCCACCCTGGGGCCTGCTGCCCCCGCGGGCCCAGGCCAGGTGTGGCCAGTCCGTGCAGCCTGCACCCGGGGGAGCGTGGCCACCCTGGCGACCCCTTCTCATTCTTCCGCGGCGGGGGGGCGGGGGCCGCTGTGCCCAGCCGGTCTCCGGGCTCCGTGCTGAAGACACAGGATGGACCGTGCGGCGGCAGCTGCCGGGTCCGTGGGGTCCTGCGGTCTTGGAGGACAATGGTCTCATCTCCTGGGTCCCACCGGGGCAGCGGAGCTCTGAGCTCCCGTGTCCGTGCTGCCCCCGCTCTGCTCCTCTCTGGGGCTGTGGCCCTGGCCTGCCTCCAGCATCACCCTGCTCGTCCCCCTTGTGTCCGAGAGCAGGCCTGGCTGCCCCTCCCGGCAGGCACTGTGCCCTCAGCCTCTGAGGCTCTGGCGTCACCGCTTCCTGCCTGTAGAGGTGCCGAGCGCGGCCCACGACGCTGCTCCTGTATCCACTGGCCTGGGGTAGATCTGCACCGAGACGTGCTGCTTCTCAGCTGTGCCCGCGTGTGCGTGGGAGCCCGTGTGTGCGTTTGTGCGTGTGTCCCTGTGTGCACGTGAGCCCGTGTATGCGTGGGAGCCCCTGTCTGTGTGTCAGCAGCTGGACCCTCTGTTCTTTGGTCTCCTGTGGCTGCTGTTCCTGCTGGATCCTTCTAGTTTCCTCCACAGGTGCCCGTCAAGGGATCAGCCAAGGGTTTGAGGAGAGCTTACATGCAGATTTTGGGGTTCACCCTTAATGGCTTCCTCCAAGACGCAGTGTGGACCGTGGACAGTGCATGAGCACTGGGGTCAGCCGACATGGTGCAAACCCTGGCACCCTCCCCGCAGGCAGGGCCTGAGGCTCTCCAAGGCTGCAGTTTCTTCCAGGTAAGACAGTTGACCGTGGCCCCAGCTCTCGCATTGTGAGCACGGAGCGTGAGGAGGTCCGAGTGACCGTCAGTGTCCCGCGCTCACCCAGCCAGGCTATTCAAGCAGACAGCATCCTATCTGTGCAGGGAAATCAGTGCATTTCAGGGAGAGGACATGGTCCTCCGTAATGTGGGTGGGCCTCATCCAAGCAGTCGAGGGACTGAAGAACAAAGCCCGAGGGTTCCTGGAGAAGAAGGAGTTCTGCCCCAAGACTGCAGTGTTAGCTCCTGCCTGAGATTCCAGGCTGCTGGGCGGCCCTGCAGGTTCCAGATGTGCTGGTTGACGCCCACAGGCAATGAGCCAGTTCCTGGAAAGGAGTCCCTCTAGGTCGATGCGTGTGCCTCTAGCTTAGTTCAGCTGCACTTGTAGGGTCGTGTCTCTATGCCTTACCTCTCTTCTCCTTCCTCCCGGTTCTGATACTCTGGGTCTCTATCTCTTATAGCGCATCACTCTCCTGTAGGTCTGTTACTGTGGATTTCTCTCTGACCTGTGTTCCATCTCCTGTAGGTTCAGTTACTGGGGGTCTCTATCTCTTACTTGTCTTCTGTGTCCTCTTGGATCTGTTACTGGGGGTCTCTATCTCTTTCCTGTGCTCCTTTCCTCTAGGTTCTTGACTGTGCATCTCTGTATCTTACTTGTCTTCTATCTCTCAAGGATGTTACTGTGTCTCTTTATCTGTTTTCTGTCTGTCTCCTGTATGTTTCTCCGGGTCTCTGTCTCATACCTCCCAGCTCTCTTGTCTTGGTTCTGATACTGTTGGCTTCTATCTCTTCTTGTAATGAATTACAATTTGATTTTTAAATTTATTTTCAGTTAGCCACTGTATAGTACATCCGTAGTTTTGGATGCAGTGTTCAATGATTCACTAGTTGTGTCTAACCGCCGTGTCACAGAGCATGCTCTCATTAATACCCACCTGCTACCTCATTTCCTACCCCTGGCTCCTCTGAAACCCTCATTTTGTTTCCTGAGGTCAGAGTGTCTCATGGTCTATCTCCCTCTCTGATTTCTTCCCCTTTGGATTTCCATCCCTTCCCCTGTGGTCCTCCATGTTATTCCTCCTGCTCCACATTTGACTGAAACCATAGGACAATTGTTCTCTGATTGACTATTTCATTTGGCATAAACCACTCCAGTTCCATCCATGTCAGCGCAAATGATGACTCTTTATCGTTTCTGCTGCAGAGTAATACTCCATAGTGTATATGGACCACATCTGCTTTATCCATTCGTCTGTTGAAGGGGATCTTGACTCTTTCCACAGTTTGGCGACTGTGGCCATTGCTGCTAGGAACATTGGGGCACAGATGGGGTAAATAGCCAGGCGTGCAATTGCAGGGTCATAGGGAAGTTCTATTTTTAATTTCTTGAGGAATCTCCACACTGTTCTCCAAAGAGGCTGCACCAACTTGCATTCCCACCAACAGTGGAAGAGGGTTCCCCTTTCTCCACATCCCCTCCAACACATGTTTTTTCCTGTCTTGCTAATTTTGGCCATTCCAACTGGTGTAAGGTGATATCTCAATGGGGTTTAATTTGAATCTCCCTGATGGGTAGTGATGATGAACATTTTTTCATGTGTCTAATAGCCATTTGTATGTCTTCATTGGAGAAGTGTCTGTTCATTTCTTCTGCGCATTTTTTGATATAATTGTCTGTTTTGTGTGTGTTGAGTTTGAGGAGTTCTTTATAGATCCCGGATATCAACCTTTTGTCTGTACTGTCATTTGCAAATATCTTCTCCCATTCCGTGGGTTGCCTCTTTGTTTTCTTGACTGTTACCTTTGCTGTGCAGAAGCTTTTGATCTTGATGAAGTCCGAAAAGCTCATTTTCACTTTTGTTTCCTTTGCCTTTGGAGACATATCTTGAAAGAAGTTGCTGTGGCTGATATCGAAGAGATTACTGCCTATGTTCTCCTCTAGGATTCTGATGGATTCTTGTCTCACGTTGACGTCTTTTATCCACTTCGAGTTTATCTTTGTGGACGGTGTAAGAGAATGGTCGAGTTTCATTCTTCTACATATAGCTGCCCAGTTTTCCCAGCACCATTTATTAAAGAGACTGTCTTTTTTCCACTGTATATTTTTTCCTGTTTTGTCGAAGATTAATTGACCATAGAGTTGAGGGTCCATATCTGGGCTCCTTACTCTGTTCCACTGGTCTATGTTTCTGCTTTTATGCCAGTACCATGCTGTCTTGGTGATCACAGCTTTGTAGTAAAGCTTGAAATCAGGTAACGTGATGCCCCCAGCTTTATTTTTATTTTTCAACATTTCCTTAGCAATTCGGGGTCTCTTCTGATTCCATAGAAGTTTTTGGATTATTTGCTCCAGCTCTTTGAAGAATACCGGTGGAATTTTGATCGGAATGTCATTAAAAGTATAGATTGCTCTAGGCAGTATAGACATTTTAACAATGTTTATTCTTCTGTTCCAAGAGCATGGAATGGTCTTCCATCTTTTTGTGTCTTTTTCAATTTCTTTCATGAGTGTTCTGTAGCTCCTTGAGTACAGATCCTTTACCTCTTTGGTTAGGTTTATTCCCAGGTATCTTGTGGTTCTTGATTCTACAGTAAATGGAATCAATCCTCTAATTTCCCTTTCTGTACTTTCATTGTTAGTGTATAAGAAAGCCCCTGATTTCTGTACATTGACTTTGTATCCTGCCACGTTGCTGAATTGCTCTATGAGTTCTAGTAGTTTGGGGGTGGAGTCTATTGGGTTTTCCATATAAAGAATCATGTCATCTGCAAAGAGAGAGAGTTTGACTTCTTCATTACCAATTGGATACCTTTTATTTCTCTGTGTTGTCTGGTAGCTGTTGCTAGAACTTCTTTTTTTTTAATTTGTTTTTTATTTTCAGCATAACAGTATTCATTATTTTTTTTTACCACACCCAGTGCTCCATGCAATCTGTGCCCTCTCTAATACCCACCACCTGGTACCCCGACCTCCCACCCCCTGCCCCTTCAAAACCCTCAGATTGTTTTTCAGAATCCATAGTCTCTCATGGTTCACCTCCCCTTCCAATTTCCCTCAACTCCCTTCTCCTCTCTAACTCCCCTTGTCCTCCATGCTATTCCTTATGCTCCACAAATAAGTGAAACCATATGATAATTGACTCTCTCTGCTTGACTGATTTCACTCAGCATAATCTCTTCCAGTCCCGTCCATGTTGCTACAGCAGTTGGGTATTTGTCCTTTCTGATGGAGGCATAATACTCCATAGTGCATATGGACCACATCTTCCTTATCCATTCGTCTGTTGAAGGGGATCTTGACTCTTTCCACAGTTTGGCGACTGTGGCCATTGCTGCTAGGAACATTGGGGTACAGATGGGGTAAATAGCCAGGCGTGCAATTGCAGGGTCATAGGGAAGTTCTATTTTTAATTTCTTGAGGAATCTCCACACTGTTCCCCAAAGAGGCTGCACCAACCTGCATTCCCACGCCTATAATAATTTTTAATAATTGTTTCCATTTCCTTGGTATTAGTTGTGATGTCTTCCCTCTTATTCATGATTTTATTAATTTGGGTCCTATTTCTTTTCTTTTGTATAAGTCTGGACAGTGGTTTATCAATCTTATTTTTTTTTTAAAGATTTTTTTTATTTATTTGCCTGAGACAGAGGGAGAGAGAGCGAGCGAGCGAGCACAGGCAGACAGAATGGCAGGCAGAGGCAGAAGGAGAAGCAGGCTCCCTGCCGAGCAAGGAGCCCAATGTGGGACTTGATCCCAGGACCCCGGGATCATGACCTGAGCCGAAGGCTGCTGCTTAACCAACTGAGCCACCAAGGCGTCCCTATCAATCTTATTTTTAAACAATTTTATTTATTTATTTGACACAGAGAGAGAGCACAAGCAGAAGGAAGTAGCAGGCAGAGTGAGAGGGAGAAATAGGCTTCCTGCTGAGCAACGATCCTGACATGGGGCTCGATCCCAGGATTCTGGGATCATGACCTGAGCTCAAGGCAGGTGCCCTGGTTTATCAATCTTATCAATTCTTTCAAAGAACAAACTTCTAGTTTTGTTGATCTGTTCTACTGTTTTTCTGATTTCTATTTCACTGATCTCTGCTGTAATCTTTATATTTCTTTTCTCCTGGTCAGTTTAAGTTTTATTTGCTCTTCTGTCTCCTGCTTTTTAAGGTAAGGTAAGCTTGTGCATTTGGGATTTTTCTGATTTTCTAGGAGAAGCTTGGATGGCTATGTATTTCCCTCTTAGGACTACCGTTGCAGTATCCCATAGATTTTGGAGTGAAGTGTTTTTGTTTTCATTACTTTGCATGAATTATTTAATTTCTTCTTAAATTCCTTGTTTGACCCAATCATTCTTTAACAGATGTTTTTAACTTCCCAGTATTTGAGTTCCTTCCAATTTTTTTTTCTGATTTAGTTCCCATGTCAAGACATTGTAGTCTGATAACATAAAGGAATAATTTCAGTTTTTTGGAATTGGCTGAGACCTGATTTGTGACCCAGTATGTGATCTATTCTGGAGAAAGTTCTGTGTGTATTTGAGAAGAATGAATATTCTGGAACACTGAAAAAAAAAAAAAAAGAAAGTGCACTGTGCTTAAAAAAAGAGGAAATTCTCTATATATCACTAAAAAAAAAAAAAAAAAAAAGAGTATTCTGTTGTGTTAGGATGGAATGCTCTGTATATATTTACGATGTCCAGGTGGTCCAGTGTGTCTTTCAAGGCTCTTGTTTCTTGTTGATCTGCCTAGATGATTTTCCCAATGCTGAGATTGGAGTGTTAAAATATCCTACTATTGAAGTTTTATTATAATATGATTCTTTATTTTGATTAGCAGCTGGTTTATGTAGTTAGCTGCTCCCATGTTGGGGGCATCAGATATTTACAATAGTTAGTTTGTTTTTCTTTTTAGAGTGGTAGAAAAATGGGTAGTAAGATTTTCTTTTTTAAAAAAAAATACGTTATGTTAGTCATCACACAGTATATCATTAGTTTTTGATGTAGTGTTCCATGATTCATTGTTTGCATATGACACCCAGTGCTCCATGCAATACATGCCCTCTAGTTAGAAAAATTAACAAGGCAAGAAACAATAAATGTTGGAGAGGATGTGGAGAAAGGGGAACCCTCTTACACTGTTGGTGGGAATGCAAGTTGGTGCAGCCACTTTAGAAAACACTGTGGAGGTTCCTCCAACAATTAAAAATAGAGCTTCCCTATGAGCCTGCAATTGCACTCCTGGGTATTTACCCCGAAGATACTGATGTAGTGAACAGAAGGGCCATCTCTACCCCAATGTTCATAGCAGCAATGGCCAAAATAGCCAAACTGTGGAAAGAGCCAAGATGCCTTCAACAGATAAGGAGGATGTGGTCCATATACACTATGGAGTATTACGTCTCCATCAGAAAGGACGAATACCCAACTTTTGTAGCAACATGGACGGGACTGGGAGAGATTATGCTGAGTGAAATAAGTCAAGCCGAGAGAGTCAATTATCATATGGTTTCACTTATTTGTGGAGCTTAAGGAATAACATGGAGGACAGTGGTAGAAGCAAGGGAAGAATGAAGGGGGAAATCAGAGTGGAAGAGGAACCCCGAGAGAATGTGGACTCTGAGGAAAAAACCGAGGGTTTTAGAGGGGGTGGATGATGAGCCTAGTGGTGGGTATTAAGGGTTAAGGCGGGCACGGGTTGCAGGGAGCACTGGATGTTGCACATAAACAATGAATCTTGGAACACTGCATCAACACTAGCAATGTATTTTGTGGTGACTGACATAACACAATAAAAAAAGCAAGAAAGTGAGAAGACAAGCCAGAGAATGGGAAAAAATATTTTGTGAATCATGTACATGATAAGAGATTTATCTGCAGAGTATGTAAAGAACTCTTATAATTCAACAATGAAGACTCCAATTTAAAAAGGAATTTAAAAATGTAAGAAAAAAAAAGCTAATGATGTACCGTATGGTGACAAATGTAACATAATAAAAAATAATAAAAATTAAGTAGATTTTTAAAAGAAGACATATGAATGGCTCACAGACACATGTTAGATTTTCTTATTGGATAACGCTCTTCAGTATGATACACGGTCCCTCCGCCTGTCTTGATAGAGTCTCTGGCTTAAATTCTGAGTTTTCTGCTGTGAGAATCGCCACCACCGCTCTCTTGGGTGGTGTGCTGGCATGGTTCTCTATCCCTCACTTTCAGTCTGGAGATGACTTCAAGTCCAAAGTGAATCCCTCGTAGACAGCATATGGAGGGGTCCTGTCTTTGTACCCAATCTGCAACCCTGTGCTGTTTCTTGGAAGCATTTAGGCATTCACTTTGAGAGCAACAACCGAAAGATATGCATTTAGTGACGTCCCACTGTATGTACCGTCCCTATTTCTACTGATTGTCTCTGTAAATTTCTGGTCGACATTACCCTTGGGGTCTTCTGTTTTTATAGAATCCCCCTGAATGTTTCTTGCAGGGATGGCTTGATGTCACTTCTTTGAGTTTCTGCCGGTTTTGGAAGCTCCTTGTCTCCATCCATGCTGAATGACAGCCCTGCTGGATAAAGTATGTTCTCCTCATCACGCTCTTCTCATTCAGTGCCCTGCATATGCCTTGCCAGCCCTTTATGGCTTTCCAGCTTTCTGTGGACAGTTCCGAGGCTATTCTGAGGTTCCTGTCTCCATATGTAAAAAAATCTCTTCCCCCTACCTGCTCTAAGGATGGTTTCCTTGGCTCTAAGTTCTGTAAGTTTTACTGTTATATGCTGGGGTGTTGGTCTGTTCTCATTGATCTAAGAGGGGTCCTCTCTGCCTCTTGGACATGAATGCTTGTTTTCTTCCCCAGATGAGGGAAGTCTAAGCTATAGTTTCCTCAAATATAACTTCTAGTCCCTTCTCTCTCTCTCTCCACCCCCTCAGAGAACCCAGTAATTCTGACATTGGAATGTTTCATGGCATCATTAATCTAAGTCAGTTCTCATGGACTTTAGCTGTTTATCCCAATCCTCCTTGCTTCCTTCCTTTCTATCAGTTTGTCTTCTAGATCACTAATTGTTCTTCTGCCTCATTTATCCTGGCTGTTAGAGTATCCAGTTTAGACTGCATTTTATTCATAGCATTTTAAAGTTCAGCCTGATTAGATGTTGTTTCTGCCCTAGGAGATTCTTATTTTGTCCCTAATGATTTTCTCAAGCCTAGCTATTGACTTCATGATTGCTATCCTGAATTCTATCTCTGACATCTTGCTTATGTCCATACTCATTAGGTCTGGGGGAGAGGCCATTGCCTCTGGTTCTTTTCTTTTTTGGGAACTCCTCTTCATTCTGTTGAGGGGTGGTTGAGAGAAGTACAGAGTCCAAAATATTAATGACGACCCAGGCAGGATGCACCCTAGGAAAATCTGGAGTGTTTGGAAGCCACCATTGAAAAAAACAGCCAAAGTGAAACTCAAGAATAAAATCTATAAAATTAAAAAAAATTAAAAAATAAAAAATCAGAGAAAAGAGAGAAGAAAAAAAGAAAAATAGGGTGGTGGGGGAAGGGGGCTATAAGCTCTCAGTGTGGGCTAGGTAGGGTTTTTCAGTTCTTCCTGGGTGTATTTTACTCTGTTGTTAGAGGACACCACTACCCAAAGTTACAGGGAAGATAAAACTGGTATATATATATATGAAGGTAATATTGACTAGGGAAAAAAAGGGCTACATTGAAGCATATATCTATATAAAAATATAAGTGTGAAAAAGAACAAGTTAAAAAACTACTATGAAATATGTTATATTAAACACCTATTTGAGGGGCACCTGGGTGGCTCAGTGGGTTAAAGCCTCTGCCTTCGGCTCAGGTCATGGTCCCAGGGTCCTGGGATCGAGCCCCGCATCGAGCTCTCTGCTCTGCAGGGAACCTGCTTCCTCCTCTCTCTCTCTCTGCCTGCCTCTCTGCCTACTTGTGATCTCTGTCTGTCAAATAAATAAATAAATAAATAAATAAATAAATAAAATCTTTAAAAAAAGAAACAACCCTCCCCCATCTATTTGAAATGAGAAAAAGGTAAGAAGAAAAAAACAGGGAAGAAACCTAGGGAAAGAATAAAAGAAAAAGAAAGCATTGTATCTGAAAAATACATAAGCAATAAGGCATTGCCTGGAGCTAAACATACTATTTTCCCCTGGTGTTATGGTTTTACAGTTTTATGGAGGCCGTAGAGTTGGCGTCTTCTTGTTCTTCCAGCCTGTCTTCAGGAGGGTGGCTGCTGTGGTATTTCTCAGACAACCCATTTCAGCAGAGTTATCTTGGCCGCCCCCAACCCTGCATCGGGGAGCTGGGCTCTGTGGAAACCTGTTTTTTGAGCTTTTGTTCTCTGGTGGTTTTCCATGCCTATTCTGAGGCTCAGAACAAAACAAAACAAAAATGGCCACACCCAGGCCTCTCTGGCAGAACAGAGAAATCGCATTCCGCTCTTCACCGAACCTCCAGAACACATAGTCCCCGTTTTTGTAACTGTTGCTGAAAACAGCCTCCCAGAAGTGGTGTGCCTCCAGAGCAATCTTCTCAGCAGCTGACCCACGAGCCCAGCTTGTCTCTGCCTTCTGTGCTTCCAAATCTACAAGGAGTCCTGGTTCTTGGGTGTGCCCCGCAGCTCCTGGATCCTGCTTGAGTGCTGTGATCAAGCCGTGCCTGGCTGTTACCACTCTGCGAGTCATTGCCCGGTCCCCCCGCCTGGAACGCTTTCATGCGCAGGCGTTATATAACTTTCCAGGGGTCAATGTAGGGCCGATCCCTCTCCCTTCTGTTTATCTTCTGATATCTGCCCACAGAGTCATGACTCCTGCCTTCCTGCCTTAGCATGGTGGGGTTTTTCTGCTTTTAGAGACCCAGATATCTATTCTTTTTTAATTTAATTTTTATTTTTTTATAAACATATAATATATTTTTATCCCCAGGGGTACAGGTCTGTGAATCACCTGGTTTACACACTTCACAGCACTCACCAAAGCACATACCCTCCCCAGTGTCCATAACCCCACCCCCCTTCTCCCAACCGCCCTCCCCCCAGCAACCCTAAGTTTATTTTGTGAGATTAAGAGTCACTTATGGTTTATCTCCCTCCCAATCCCATCTTGTTTCATTGATTCTTCTCCTACCCACTCAAGCCCCCATGTTGCATCTCCACTTCCTCATATCAGGGAGATCATATGATAGTTGTCTGTCTCTGCTTGACTTATTTCGCTAAGCATGATATGCTCTAGTTCCATCCATGTTGTCCCAAATGGCAAGATTTCATTTCTTTTGATGGCTACATAGTATTCCATTGTGTATATATACCACTTCTTCTTGATCCATTCATCTGTTGATGGACATCTAGGTTCTTTCCATAGTTTGGCTATTGTGGACATTGCTGCTATAAACATTCGGGTGCACGTGCCCCTTCGGATCACTATGTTTGTATCTTTAGGGTAAAAACCCAGTAGTGCAATTGCTGGTCATAGGGCACTTCTATTTTCAACATATTGAGGAACCTCCATGCTGTTTTCCAGAGTGGTTGCACCAGCTTGCATTCCCACCAACAGTGTAGGAGGGTTGCCCTTTCTCCACATCCTCACCAGCATCTGTCATTTCCTGACTTGTTGATCTTAGCCATTCTGACTGGTGTGAGGTGATATCTCATTGTGGTTTTGATTTGTATTTCCCTGATGCCGAGTCATATGGAGCACTTTTTCATGTGTCTGTTGGCCATCTGGATGTCTTCTTTGCAGAAATGTCTGTTCATGTCCTCTGCCCATTTCTTGATTGGATTATTTGTTCTTTGGGTGTTGAGTTTGCTAAGTTCTTTATAGATTCTGGACACTAGTCCTTTATCTGAAATGTCATTTGCAAATATCTTCTCCCATTCTGTCAGTTGTCTTTTGGTTTTGTTGACTGTTTCCTTTGCTGTGCAAAAGCTTTTGATTTTGATAAAATCCCAATAGTTCATTTTTGCCCTTGCTTCCCTTGCCTTTGGTGATGTTCCTACGAAGATGTTGCTGTGGCTGAGGTCAAAGAGGTTGCTGCCTGTGTTCTCCTCAAGGATTTTGATGGATTCCTTTCGCACATTGAGGTTCTTCATCCATTTTGAGTCTATTTTCACGTGTGGTGTAAGGAAATGGTCCAAATTCATTTTTCTGCATGTGGCTGTCCAATTTTCCCAACACCATTTATTGAAGAGGCTGTCTTTTTTCCATTGGACATTCTTTCCTGCTTTGTGGAAGATTAGTTGACCATAGAGTTGAGGGTCTATTTCTGGGCTCTCTATTCTGTTCCATTGATCCATGTGTCTGTTTTTGTGCCAGTACCATGCTGTCTTGATGATGACAGCTTTGTAATAGAGCTTGAAGTGCAGAATTGTGATGCCACCAAGTTTGGCTTTTTTGCTTTTTCAATATTCCTTTGGCTATTCGAGGTCTTTTCTGGTTCCATATAAATTTTAGGATTATTTGTTCCATTTCTTTGAAAAAGATGGATGTTACTTTGATAGGAATTGCATTAAATGTATAGATTGCTTTAGGTAGCATAGACATTTTCACAATGTTTATTCTTCCAATCCAGGCGCATGGAACATTTTTCCATTTCTTTGTGTCTTCCTCAATTTCTTTCATGAGTACTTTATAGTTTTCTGGGTATAGATTCTTTGCCTCTTTGGTTAGGTTTATTCCTAGGTATCTTATGGTTTTGAGTGCAATTGTAAGTGGGATTGACTCCTTAATTTCTCTATCTCCTGTCTTTTTGTTGGTATAGAGAAATGCAACTGATTTCTGTGCATTGATTTTATAACCTGACACTTTACTAAATTCCTATACAAGTTCTAGCAGTTTTGGAGTGGAGTCTTTTGGGTTTTCCACATATAATATCATATCATCTGCAAAGAGTGATAATTTGACTTCTTCTTTGCCGACTTGGATGCCTTTAATTTCCGTTTGTTGTCTGATTGCTGAGGCTAGGACCTCTAGTACTATGTTGAATAGCAGTGGTGATAATGGACATCCCTGCCGTGTTCCTGACCTTAGCAGAAAAGCTTTCAGTTTTTTTCCATTGAGAATGATATTTGCAGTGGGTTTTTCATAGATGGTTTGGATAATATTGAGGTATGTGCCCTCTATCCCTACACTTTGAAGAGTTTTGATCAGGAAGGGATGCTGTACTTTGTCAAATGCTTTTTCAGCATCTATTGAGAGTATCATATGGTTCTTGTTCTTTCTTTTATTGATGTGTTGTATCACATTGACTGATTTGCGGATGTTGAACCAACCTTGCAGCCATGGAATAAATCCCACTTGGTCGTGGTGAATAATCCTTTTAATGTACTGTTGAATCCAATTGGCTAGTATTTTGGTGAGAATTTTCACATCTGTGTTCATCAAGGATATCGGTCTATAGCTCTCTTTTTTGATGGGATCCTTGTCTGGTTTTGGGATCAAGGTGATGCTGGCCTCATAAAATGAGTTTGGAAGTTTTCCTTCCATTTCTATTTTTTGGAACAGTTTCAGGAGAATAGGAATTAGTTCTTCTTTAAATGTTTGGTAGAATTCCCCTGGGAAGATGTCTGGCCCTGGGCTTTTGTTTGTTTGGAGATTTTTGATGACTGTTTCAATCTCCTTACTGGTTATGGGTCTGTTCAGGCTTTCTACTTCTTCCTGGTTCATTTGTGGTAGTTTATATGTCTCTAGGAATGCATCCATTTCTTCCAGATTGTCAAATTTGTTGGCATAGAGTTGCTCATAGTATGTTCTTATAATATTTTGTATTTCTTTGGTGTTGGTTGTGATCTCTCCTCTTTCATTCATGATTTTATTTATTTGGGTCCTTTCTCTTTTCTTTTTGATAAGTCTGGCCAGGGGTTTATCAATATTATTAATTCTTTTAAAGAACCAGCTCATAGTTTCGTTGATTTTTTCTTTCTTTTTTTTTTTTTTTGGGTTTCTATTCATTGATTTCTGCTCTGATCTTTATGATTTCTATTCTCCTGCTGGGCGGATGTGAGGGCGATCTGGCTGCGACATCTGTCACCCCATTGATCGCCAGGGTTGATTCGGCTGATCTGGCTGGCTAGGCGGGTGTCCCCTTCCTCCCTCACCGCTCCATGTGCGTCCCTCCCGAAGCTGCGCGCTCGGTCGAAGAGGACGACCTTCCCCGATAGAGGAGAGGACCGTTCTTCGGTCAAGGGTATACGAGTAGCTGCGCTCCCCTGCTAGAACCTCCAAACAAGCTTTCCTGCTGGGCTTAGGGTTCCTTTCTTGTTCTTTCTCCAGCTCCTTTAGGTGTAGGGTTATGTTGTGTACCTGAGACCTTTCTTGTTTCTTGAGAAAGGCTTGTACCGCTATATATGTTCCTGTCAGGACTGCCTTTGTTGTGTCCCACAGATTTTGAACAGTTGTGTTTTCATTATCATTTGTTTCCATGATTTTTTTCAATTCTTCTTTAATTTCCCGGTTGACCCATGCTGTAGTCTCCACGTACTTGGGTTCTTTCCAAATTTCTTCTTTGTTTGGGTTCTAGCTTCAGAGCATTGTGGTCTGAAAATATGCAGGGAATGATCCCATACTTTTGATACTGGTTGAGTCCTGATTTAGGACGCAGGATGTGATCTATTCTGGAGAATGTTCCATGTGCACTAGGGAAGAATGTGTATTCTGTTGCTTTGGGATGAAATGTTCTGAATATATGTGTGATGTCCATCTGGTCCAGAGTGTCATTTAAGGCCTTTATTTCCTTGTTGATCTTTTGCTTGGATGATCTGTCCATTTCAGTGAGGGGAGTGTTAAAGTCCCCTACTATTATTGTATTATTGTTGATGTGTTTCTTTGATTTTGTTATTAATTGGTTTATATAGTTGGCTGCTCCCACGTTGGGTGCATAGATATTTAAAATTGTTAGATCTTCTTGTTGGACAGACCCTTTGAGTATGATATAGTGTCCTTCCTCATCTCTTATTATAGTCTTTGGCTTAAAATCTAATTGATCTGATATAAGGATTGCTACCCCAGCTTTCCTCTGATGTTCATTAGCATGGTAAATTCTTTTCCACTCCCTCACTTTAAATCGGGAGGTGTCTTCGGGCTTAAAATGAGTTTCTTGGAGGCAACATATAGATGGGTTTTGTTTTTCTATCCATTCTGATACCCTGTGTCTTTTGATTGGGGCATTTAGCCCATTAACAGTCAGGCTAACTATTGAGAGATATGAATTTAGTGCCATCGTATTGCCTGTAAGGTGACTGTTACTGTATATTGTCTCTGTTCCTTTCTGATCTACCACTTGTAGGCTCTCTCTTTGCTTAGAGGACCCTTTTCAATATTTCCTGTAGAGCTGGTTTGGTGCTTACAAATTCTTTCAGTTTTTGTTTGTTCTGGAAGCTTTTAATCTCTCCTTCTATTTTCAATGATAGCCTAGCTGGATATAGTATTCTTGGCTGCATGTTTTTCTCGTTTAGTGCTCTGAAAATATCATGCCAGCTCTTTCTGGCCTGTCAGGTCTCTGTGGATAAGTCAGCTGCCAATCTAATATTTTTACCATTGTATGTTACAGACTTCTTTTCCTGGGCTGCTTTCAGCATTTTCTCTTTGTAAATTTTACTATTAGGTGACGAGGTGTGGACCTATTCTTATTGATTCTGAGGGGCATTCTCTGCACCTCCTGAATTTTGATGCTTGTTCCCTTTGCCATATTGGGGAAATTCTCCCCAATAATTCTCTCCAGTATACCTTCTGCTCCCCTCTCTCTTTCTTCTTCTTCTGGAATCCCAATTATTCTAATGTTGTTTCGTCTTATGGTATCACTTATCCCTCGAATTATCCCCTCGTGGTCCAGTAGCTGTTTGTCCCTCTTTTGCTCAGCTTCTTTATTCTCTGTCATTTGGTCTTCTATATCACTAATTCTTTCTTCTGCCTCATTTATCCTAGCAGTGAGAACCTCCACTTTTGATTGCACCTCATTTATAGCTTTTTTGATTTCAACTTGGTTAGATTTTAGTTCTCTTATTTCTTCAGAAAGGGCTTTTATATCTCCCGAGAGCGTTTATTTAATATCTTCCATGCCTTTTTCGAGCCTGGCTAGAACCTTGAGAATTGTCATTCTGAACTCTAGATCTGACATATTACCAATGTCTGTATTGATTAGGTCCCTAGCCTTTGGTACTGCCTCTTGTTCTTTATTTTGTGCTGAGTTTTCCAGCCTTGTCATTTTGTCCAGATGAGAGTACATGAAGGAGCAGGAAAAAAACTAAAAGGGTGGGAACAACCCCAGGAAAATATGCTCTAACCAAATCAGAAGAGATCCCAAATTGTGAGGGGGGAGAAAGGGGATAAAAAGAGGTTCAGAAAGAAAAAAAAAAAAAAAGAAAAGAAACAATTAAAAGAAGAAAATGAATAAGGAAATAATATAAACATGAAAAAAATATATTAGATAAACTAATTAAAAATCGTTAAAAAATCAAAGGATAAAAGTTAATAAAAATTTTAGCAGAAGAAGAGAAAAAAATTAAAAAAGAAAAAAAAATTAAATTAACTGTAAGACTAAAAAAAAATCACAGGGAGAAAGCCGTGAGTTCCGTGCTTTGCTTTCTCCTCCTCTGGAATTCTGCTGCTCTCCTTGGTATTGAAACCGCACTCCTTGGTAGGTGAACTTGGTCTCGGCTGGATTTCTTGTTGATCTTCTGGGGGAGGGGCCTGGTGTAGTGATTCTCAAGTGTCTTTGCCCCAGGCAGAATTGCACCGCCCTTATCAGGGGCTGGGCTGAGTAATCCGCTGGGGTTTGCTTTCAGAAGCTTTTGTTCCCTGAGCGCTTTCAGTAGAGTTCCGGAGGACGGGAATACAAATGGCGGCCTCCTGGTCTTCAGCCCGGCCCAGAGGAGCTGAGAGCCTAGGGCCCCACTCCTCAGTGCGCCCTCAGAGAACAGCGCCCAGTTACTCCCGTCTGCCTGACCTCTGGCCGCGCTCTGAGCTCACCGAGCCTGCGACCGGTTCAAGGTCACCCCGAGCTGTGAGCTTACTGTCGGCTCTGTCTCTGCAGCCGGCTTTCCCGTTCCAATACCTGCAAGCTCTGTGACACTCAGACACCCCCGATCCTTCTGTGACCCTGCGGGACCTGAGGCCACGCTGACCCCGGTTTAGCCTCTGGAGCGATGTCCCTCAGCGGAACAGACTTTTAAAAGTCCTGATTTTGTGCTTTGTTGCTCCGCCGCTTGCCGGGAGCCGGCCCCTCCCCCTGGGGTCTATCTTCCCGTCGCTTTGGATTCACTTCTCCACCGGTCCTACCTTTCAGAAAGTGGTTGTTTTTCTGTTTCCAGAATTGCTGTTCTTCTTCTGTTTGATCTGCGGATGGATTTTCAGGTGTTTGCAAACTTTAGATAAGCTATCTAGCTGATCTCCTGCTAGCTGAAGTAGTCTCAGCCTGCTACTCCTCCCCAGATATCTATTCTTACACCTCAAGCTGACTTCACGGGTGTCATGATGGTTTGGTAGATATCCAGCTAAATTCAAGAGACTGGTTGAAATGGAGTCCTCTATTTCTCTGCCATCTTGCCCCCTTTCCTACAGTGGGTCTCTATCTCTTACCTCCCATATCCCTCCTCTTGGTTCTTTTGCTGTGGGTCTCAATCTCCTACCTGTCTTCTGTCTCTTCTTGGGTCTATTACTATGGGTCTTTCTTTCCTGTGTTCTCTCTCCTTTGGATTCTGTTACTGTGGTTCTCTATTTCTTATCTCCCTTCTGTCTCTTCTAGGTGCTGTTACTGTGGGTCTCTCTCTCTTAACTCCCATTTCTCTCCTCTTTGTTCCTTTACTGTGGGTCTCTTTCTCTTACCTGTATTCTGTCTCCTCTAGGTGTTGTAACTGTGTGCTTCTATCTCCTGCTTGTCTTCTATCTTCTCTTGGTTCTGTTACTATCGGTTCCTCCCTACCTTTTACTTCTCATCTGTGTCCTCTATATTCTGTTACTGTGGGTCTCTATCTTTTACTTGTCTTCTGTCTACTCTAGGTTCTGTTAGTGTGAGTCTGTATCTCTTACCTTTGCTGTGCGTCCTCTTAGTTTTGTTACTGTGTGTCTCTGTGTCTTATATCTCATCTGTTTTCTCTAGTTTCTTTTATTCTTGAGAATTCTGTCTCATAGTCTCTGAAAATTGTCAAATTCAAAGCACCTCTATGCTGGTTGGCTGACCTGGGTCCTGGGGTTGGGTGACCAGGCCAGGGGGCCTCAGAGACAACCAGGTCCACATGTCCAGATGACTCATGTGTCAGCATATTTGGCTGCTATGTCAGTGACCACAGGCATACAGACAAGGGACTTTGTGTCTCAGAGGTCTGGAAGCTGGAGATCCCCTATCAGGTTCATTCAAACATAGTGTCCTTGGAGGCCTGCTTCCCAGCTCATGGACTGTATCTTCCTTCTGCTTCTTCTCATGGTGGGAGTGGCAAGGGAGCTCCCTTTTTCATAAGGGCACTCATCCCATTTTTGGGACTGAACCCTTATGACCCCAGGTCACTGAAAGCCTCACCTCCTAACACCATCATGCTTAGGGTTAGGATTTCAAACACAAATTTTGGGATACAAACCTTCAGTCCATCCGTCCTTCCCTCATCCCAACACTGATGATTCTGTAACTTGGGCCCGTGGATGTCACACTTGGTATGCAAGGGTCAGGTGGACAGATGGTTCCCTCCAAGTGAGGGAGGAGGGTGGGACCAGCTGGGTCCCAGGAGCCTGCTGGTAGGGGTGTCCATGTGTGGGATGCAGTTAGAGGTGTGGGCATGGGAATAGGAGAAGCTGACAGGTGTGTGTTTGAGTTGATGCTTAGGGTAGAGAGCTTCTAGGAGGTCAGGAGGCAGTAGAAGGTTCACCTCAGGTCTCACATTGGTGCAACCTGAGGAGCCTAAGGGCTCATGGGCTTCAGGAAGTTTGTGAGGGTTGTATGGGGGGCTGTGACTGTCCCCAAAGGCAGGGATCGGATCAGGAGGTTGTTCTGCTGCCCCTCCAAGACGTAGTGTGGACAGTGCCTGAGCACTGGGGTCAGAAGACATGGTGCAAACTCTGGCACCCTCCCCGCAGGCAGGGGCGGAGGCTCTCCAAACTGCAGTTTCTTCCAGGTAAGACAGTTGACCGTGGCCCCAGCTCTTGCATTGTGAGCACGGAGCGAGAGGAGGTCCGAGTGACCGTCGGTCTCCCGCGCTCACCCAGCCAGGCTATTCAAGCAGACAGCATCCTACCTGCGCAGGGAAATCAGTACACTTCAGGGAGAGGACGTGGTCCTCCGTAATGTGGGTGGGCCTCATCCAAGCAGTCAAGGGACTGAAGAACAAAGCCCGAGGGTTCCTGGAGAAGAAGGAGTTCTGCCCCAAGACTGCAGTGTTAGCTCCTGCCTGAGATTCCAGGCTGCTGGGCGGCCCTGCAGGTTCCAGATGTGCTGGTTGACGCCCACAGGCAATGAGCCAGTTCCTGGAAAGGAGTCCCTCTAGGTCGATGCGTGTGCCTCTAGCTTAGTTCAGCTGCACTTGTAGGGTCGTGTCTCTATGCCTCACCTCTCTTCTCCTTCCTCCCAGTTCTGTTACTCTGGGTCTCTATCTCCTACCTCTCATCCACCTTCTATTGGTTCCATGTTGTAGGACAATATCGGAAGGTCACAGGTGGGAGCCTCAGTGGCTGGTGGGAGGTAGTTTTCACCGAGTCGGCATTCTAGCCCTGAGGGTGAGGGCATAGTTGCGCCAAGGGCCTGGTGCTCATCCAGGAGGGCACGGGGTCCCCAGTTGTGGGAGATGCTGGCATTGCCACGTGAGGCAGGTGGGATGGAGGCTGACCTGTGGTCCAGGAGATGGGGGTGGGGGTAGCCCTGGGACCGAGAGGAAGAGGGGGCTGGGCAGCCTGTGTGGCCCATTGGCCAACTGGCTTCTAGGTAGAAATGTAGGGTGAAGGGGACAGAGGGTGTGGTACTGAGGGTCCTGAGGCACTGAGGGCATTAGCCTGGAGGCTCCAGGGTCCTGAGGGTTGGAATGTTCTGGACACCTGCTTTCTGTCCTGTGGGCAACCTAAATCACGTCCCCCAAATTCAAGTCTTTTTTTTTTTTTTCTTCTGAGAACTTTTTATCCTCCTGGTGACTTTTAGGCTTCACCATCTTTGCCACTTTCAAACACACAACACAGTGTCACGTATAATTACTGTGCTATACATGAACATCCCCTTGACTGACTGACTTTTATACTGGAAATTTGTACATACCTTGACCATATGCATCCATTTTTGCCCACCCACACCCCCACCCCCCAACCCTGGAACCACCACTATGTTGTATCTGTGAAGTTGTTTTGTTTTTTAAATCTTAATTCCAGATATAAGTGAGATCATTGAGTATTTTCCTTTCTCTGACTTATCTCAGCTAGCGTAATACCCTCAAGGCTAATCAATTGTAAATGGCATGATTTCCTTACTTTTAAAAAAAATTTTATTTATTTTTTTCCGCATAACAGGATTCATTGTTTTTGCACCACACCCAGTGCTCCATGCAATCCGTGCCCTCTATAATACCCACCACCTGGTACCCCGACCTCCCACCCCCCCATCCCAAACTCAAGACTTGAAGCCTTGCTCCAGGACCTTGGCATGTGATGGTATTTAGAGACGGGGACTTTGGAGAGGTGACAGGGAAGAAGGAGGTCATTCATCCAGTCCAGTGTGGCTGACCCCCCGGACGGCCTCTTGTTCTTGTAAGAGCAGATGATGAGGACACAGACATGCACAGAGGGCTGGCCATGTGAGCACAGGGACAGAGGCCCCAGGCGAGGTCTGCGTCTCTCCCGCTGGCGTCCCGGATTGTGAAAACAGAAACGCATGTGGTTGAAGCCGCCAGACGGTGGCTCTTGGTCTGGCCGCCCACGCTGGCTAATACACACCCAACACATGCCTCTTGCTTCTGTCCACGGCCGGCCGGGGCCGGCAGCCCCTCCTGCACCCACCCCAGGTGGCCCCTGGGCCTGCACTGATCCTGGATGCCTTCCTCACCCACCGGGAGTGCCTGGGCTCTGGGGGTCCTGCCCCCCATGGCGGGAGGGAGCCAAAGCACGGTGTGGCCAGGCGGGGATTTCACCAGGAGCATGAACACAGGAAGACTTTCCCCGCACGCTATGGAATTTTTCAGGATATTTTATTGTCGTTAAAGAAAAAGAGAAAAAACAGTAAAGGACATTTCCACGCTCCAGAAATTTCACAAGAAGAAATCAAGCTACCCAAGCTACAGCAGCGTGTGTCCTCTGAGTGACGGGTGTGCGTTCTCTCCCAGGGGCATGGGGGCCCTGCTTCTACTCCCCTGCGAGGTTGTCTCTCCTGTGTCGGGGCTCCGATCGGGCACTCGTTCAACGGCCGGGCGGAGAACCAGGCCTAGGCGTCCGCCTGGGTCGGGCCCCAAGGCCCCGGGCACACTCTCTGGTCGTCTTGTCTCTGCCCCCAGCTGCCCGGAGCAAGCAGGCATTTCTGCCCAGCGTGACTCGGGTCCTGGTCCCAGGAGGGTGCAGGCTGGGCCTGCTGTCCTGGCCTCTCCGCACCTGCCCAGCTCTGTCCACTGCGGCTGCGTCCCACCCGTGTGGGGACCAGGTCACCAGGCCCCTCTGCAGGAGGCCAGTCTGGCTGCCGTCACTCCTTCCCCCGTCCCCGGGGGCTCCTGCAGTGGCCACAGGCCTGGGCCCTCCTCTGCGCATCTCCTCCAGCGGGGAAGGTCTGACTGACCATTCGTGGCACACCGGAAGCCCCTCTGTGGGGTGATGGTGGCCCGTGGGCTCCTCAGGATCTGAGACAACATGCCTGCTCTGGACAACATGTCCTGCCTCCTGGAGCCCGGCCTGGACGGGGTTTGCATGGAGGCCGGTCCCTGCCCAGATGGCCGCTGGGACTGCCAGTCCTCTGCGACCTCCAGGATGACCGTGCACGTGACCGCGGGGCTGTGCTGGTGAAGGCCATCCTGCCCTGATGGGTCAGTGTCCACGCGGCCCCCGCAGTAACTTGGTGGCTGCCAAGGAGGGGTGGGCAGTGTCCATCACTCAGATTGGGGGCGCAGCCTGCCGTCCGGTGGGGTCTCCAAACGGGGCGTCAGGGGCAGGGTGCAGCCCACGGTGCCCGGCAACCCTGAGGGTGGAGGTCGGGTCCAGGGCGGCTGTGAGGTCGGAGGGTGGCGCGCTGGGAGGTCAGAGGGGCAGGCCTGGCAGCAGGCCAAGCGGCACGAACCGATGCAGCCGGTTCCCGTGGGGTGTCGAGGGCGGCCCTGGACACCCGCTACGGGGACCGGCCCTAGGCCCCCTGGCCGATCATGTTCCTGTAGTCGGGGACGATCGTGTGCTTCAGCTGCACCACCGAGGAGAAGATCCACTTCACCTGCAGCGGGCGGGGGAGGGCGTGAGCGTGGCCGGGACCCCCGGGGACCGCCCACCGCCGCCCGCGGGAGCTGGGCCCCACCCCCGGGACCACTAGGGGGCTGGGGGTCCTGGTGGGGACGGCATGCGGACAGCGAGGGGACAGTGTGGGGACAGTGTGAGGACAGTGTGGGGACAGCCACTGGACGGTGTGCGGACAGTGAGGAAACAGGGTGGGGACAGTGAGGGGCAGTGAAGGGACACCGAGGGGACAGCAAGGGAACAATGCGGGGACAACATGGGGACAGCTGGGGACAGCGCTGACAGTGATGGGACAGCATGGCGTCATCATGGGGACAGTGTGGGGACAGCGAGGGGACAGTGTGGGGACAGCGAGGGGACAGTATGGGGACAGTGGTCCATCGTGTGGGGACAGTCTGAGGACAGTGTGGGGACAGCATGGGGATGTGAAGGGACTGCATGTGGACAGTGAGGGACATGTGGGGTCAGTGTGGAGACAGTAAGGGGACAGGGAGGATAGAGTGTGAGGTCAGCGTAGGGACTGTATAGGGATTGCAAGGGGACATGTAGTGGACAGTGTGAAGACAGCTTGGGGACAGCATAGGGACAGCATGGAGTCAACGTGGGGACAGGGTGGGGCCACTTTTGGGTCAGTGAGGGGATAGCGAGTGGACAGTGTGGGGACAACGTGGGAACAGTGTGAGGACAACACGGGGACAGTGTGTGTCAGTGAGGGAACAGTGTGAGGACAGCATGGGGACAGCACGGGGACATCAGGGGGGCAGCACAGAGATAGGCTGGGGTAGGCTGGGGACAGTGTGTGGACAGTGCTTGGACAACATGAGGTCACTGTGAGGAAAGTGTGGGGACAGTGTGTGGACAGCATGTGCACAGCATGTGGACAGATGGGGCAGCGGGTGGATAGTGTGGGGACAGCACGGGGACAGCAGGCTGCGGTGAGGGGACGTGTGGGGACGCCCACCTTAAAGAGGGTGACAGTGGCGCTGTAGCACACGCTGAGCAGGAAGAGGGTGATGAAGATGGAGATGGTGGTCCACAGCCCGTCCAGCTCCCCATCCTGGTCCTCGGCACAGCTGTCGTCCAGGAGCAGCTCTGCACAGGAAGGGGGCGGTCAGTGTCGTGCCTGCCCCGGGGGTGATTCCCTGGAGGACAGTCACAGCCCTCTGCCACCTCAGGCGCCAGCCTTAGCACTCCCGGCTCTCCAGCTTGGGTCTGGTCCTTGGGGGACCCCCTCCCTCTCTGCTCTGCTCTGTGCTGGGACCCTCCTGGGGGAAGGCGCCCTGACCGGCACATGTCCTCTTCCCCTGGGGGCCAGGTCCAGAAGGTGGGGGGAGGTTGGAGAGCCCAGGGAAGGGCTGGTCAGTGTCGGGGAGTGTCCGAGAGAAGGAGTGGGTGGGAGCATCAGGACAAGCTGGGTGTGGGGTTTTGTGGATGTTGGGAGGGGTGCAGTGCCCTGGGGGGGCAGGTCAGTGTGGTCAGTGTGTGGATGAGCTGCTGAGAAGCCGACGGGTGCTGGAGGGGGTGTGGATCCGGCTGGCGTCCATGGTGAGGGTTCCCAAGGCCGGCTCTGGTCTGGGCCCATGCAGGTTGGCCCGTGTGAGGCCTCTGTGTGTACGTGCATGTTGGTGTGTGTGCACATGCATGTCTGTAGTGCACACGAGCGTGCATGCTGGTGAGTGTGTGCACACGCGTGTCTGTGGTGCACACGAGCGTGCATGCCTGTGGGCACAGTGCTCCTGTGCACACACGGGTGTACACATGTGCATATGCACAGGCATGTAAGCATGCAGCAATGCGGGTGTGCACACACGTGTGGCTGTGTGCCACACACACATGTGTGCGTGTGTGATCGCGGGTGCGAAGATGGGGCTGCTCCGTGGGATGGGCTTGTTGTCAGTGGGTCTGGACTCAGCGTCCAGGGGGGCATCTGGGATGGTCCCTTCCATGGCAGCTCAGGGCCACCTGACTCTGCCCCTTTGGGGTTCGAGGTTGAGGGTCCCCACGAGTGGACAGGCCTGGCCCCAGGCAGGACCCCCACACCTAGGAGAGGGCAGGAGCCTGTTTGTGGAGTGCCTGAGGGCAAAATGGGCCCGTCCCCACAGACGGGTGAGGCGCGGCCTCTGTGTTGGCCCGGAGCAACCACGCAGAGTCTCGGGAGGCCCAGGGGCCCAGGGCCGGAGGACAGGCCAGCGTCCCCCAGAACCCGGGCTGGTACAGAAGTGGGAAAGAGTGTGCGCTCGTTCCCCCGAGGGCTCCGGAGGGGCTTCTGGGATCCCTGAGCACACGCTGCAGCCCCGGGTAGCTCCTGGTGGCAGGGAGGGCCCGGAGTGGCGGCCACCTCTGGCAAAGTCCCCTCTCCTGCCTCAGGCGACTCCTGGCCACATGCGGTGGCAGCCTGCACAGACCTGCCCACTCGGAGTCCCGGCCCCCGTGGGACCCGCTCTCTCCCACCCACGGTGACCCCTTGGCCTCGGGGCCGGGCTGTCCCTGCCGCCCAGAGGCCCGTGTGTCCTGAGCTCTGCCTCGGAAAGAACCATGACAGTGTCGCTGGGTCCCAGGGCAGTGCTGGGTGCTTTATTTCACGCAGGGGCGCCTGCCCGGGAGGTACGTACACAGGGGTGGGGGCTCCGGCGTCCTCGTGGGACTCCAAGAGCCTGTGGGTGGGGGGCTTGCTGCGGGGCCGGGCGTGCTGCTCATTTACCCAGAGACTGGGAGATGGACTTCTGCGTGTGATGGTTGTGTAGGGCTTCATGCAGCACCGCGCACGTGAAGGTGTCTCCCCGCTGCCAGTGCGCCTTGTCCACGGAGAGCTTGCTGTAGAGGAAGTAGCTGCCGTCCGCATCCAGCTGGGGCGGGGTTGTTCGGACACTGGCCTCTGGTAACTGTCGGCCGTTGCTCTGCCACTCCACATCGATGTCAGCTGGGTAGAAGTCTTTGACCAGGCAGGTCACACTGACGGTGTTGCTGCTCATCTCGTCCCGGGGTGGGGGCAGGACATACACACTGGGCTGATGGGGTTCCCCTGTGGGGCCAGAGGTCAGCACAGATGGTCACTCGGAGCGTGGAGGGCTGTGCTTGGTCTGCAAGGCCCCCTCTTTGAGCCTCCCTGCACCCCAGCCCCGCTGCTGCTCACCTCTGGCCTTGGAGATGGTCCTCTCAATGGGGGATGGGAGAGCTTTGTTGTTGACCTTGCACTTGAAGACCTTCCCCTTGAGCCAGTCCTGGTGCTGGATGGGGAGGACACTGACCACACGGAAGGTGCTGTTGAACTGCTGCTCACGCGAATTCGTCTTGGCCGCGTGCACCTCCTGGTTGTCCACGAACCAGCTGATCTGGACCTCAGGGTCTTCCAGGTCCACCACCATGCATGTGACCTCGGGGGTTCGGGAAATGGAGAGGGTGTCCCTGGGTTTCGGGGGGAACATGAAGACTGAAGGTCCTCCGAGCATATCACATGCTAGTGAGGGAGACAGAGCACAGGGGTCAGATCGTGGGTGGCCTTCCTCTCGAACATCCATTGCCCTCACCAGGCCTTCTGCTTGGGGTGCAGGGAAAGGCCTGCTTACTCACCTGGAGGTTGGGGACATTTTTGGCATGGGTCAGATTCAGGAGGTCCTCTTTGGGTCACTGCAGAGAGAGCAGACGGGGCATTACTGGGTGTCTGGGCTGGGCACAGGTTGGGGTGGGTACAGGTGATGGCCAAGTCTTGGCCGGTTCCCAGACCAGGGACTGGAGTGGGGGGTGAACCACTGGACGCCAACACCCAGAGGGTCTCCTCCCTGAAGTGGGACGCCTGCAGGTGAGGCAGCCAGTGGGGCCTCCCCTGAGCCCTGGGGTCCAGGCTGGCCAGGAGACCGGGCCTGGGTCCCAGTGGACACCCTCCCTGAGTCCCATTCTCTCACCTCTCTTGTCCACCTTGGTGTTACTGGCTGGGTGGGCCACGGTGCAGATGAAGGTGTCGCTGGGCCACCTGCTGGAGGGCACGGTCACCATGCTGCTGAGAGAGTAGAGGCCCGAGGACTGCAGGACAGATGGGAAGGTGTGCACACCGCTGGTCAAGGAGCCGGAGTTCCAGGACACAGTGACAGGCTCAGGGAAGTAGCCGGACACCAGGCAGCCCAGGGCCACTGTGGATCCGGAGGTGGCCCCGCAGCTGGGGGCCAGTGGGAAAACCGATGGGGCCGTGGTGGAAGCTGCAAGAGAGGAGGTTGTGTGACCGCCAGGGTCTCACCCCAGCGACGGTCAGGGCAGGACAGCAGGTGCCCAGGTGTGGGGCGTCCAGGGCCCAGCACCCATGTGCTTCCTGGACGTCTGCAGACCAGCCGCCTGGCCTGGCTCTCTGCGGCCACAGGTGCTGGACTCATCGGCCTGGTCAGGGCCCGGTGACCACCTGGGTCAGAGTCTCCTGGGCCTCTGGCCCGGGGTCCCCACTCAGGCTTCCTCTGGGAGTCCGGCCTGACCAAGCCTGTCTGAGCCCTGACCTGGGGCCCCTGCTCGCAGCTCGCTCCTGCTGGCCCCCTGAGCCCACTGCCCTGCTGTCCCCACCGGATTGTGCCTTGGACCAGCGGAAACGTCCACGCACCGCCCCTGTCCCTCCAGGCCCCACGTCTTCTGGGTCGGCTCTGCAGCCCAAGAGCCGGGCCCCGGGCCCCGTCCCTGCCCCGAACCCACCGGACCCTCCTCAGGCCTCCGTGGCATGGCCTCCCGAGTTCACGGAGGTCAGCCCAGCCAGGGTCCCTGGGCCAACCCGCTCTGGGGCCTGTCCAGCCCCTTGCTGTCCACGGAGTGCTTCAGCCGACATTGTCCCGAGCCTGCTGCCGCTCAGCATGGAGGGTCCTCTCCCTGGCCGTCCTGGCTGTCCTCTCCTGGGTGGGACCAGCCCCTCAGAGCATCTCAGAGCCCTGGTCCCAGCCAGGCCTCTCCCCTCTGGCCCTGCTCCCGCCCACACCCCGGCTGGCTGCCCTGCGTCAAGCTCCGCTCGGGCCCCATGCTCTCACCTCCACTGGGTCCGCTGCGCCGGGCCTCCCCACCGGGTGTGACATGTCCACCTCCTCTGCACCTCGTCCCCTCGAGCCGCAAGCACGGCTCCCACCCCGGGACCAAAGAACGGGTTCCCCTCGTCCCCTCAAAGGTGCCACCCCGGGCCTTCCTCCCAGAGACCTTCCCACCTTGGCCATACTTTCCACCCTACCTTGTCCCCCGGGCCCATTGTGCCGGGGCCACTGTCCCCGAGGGCAGGGATGCTCCGCAGGCTCTTGCCCTCGGAGTCTCTGTATGTTGCCGCTGACGGTGCCCGGCAGCCCAGAGCTCCGCCCGGGAGTCCTGCCTTCCACCCCGGGGATCCCCGGGCAGCCCCTGCCCCTCCGCTCTCCCCCTGCCCCTGCTCACCTGCACAAGCACCGACAGCTCCCCTGACCCCTGGGACAGCCCACAGCCCCTCCTGCTCTCCCCCTGCCCCTGCTCCTCTGCACAAGCGCTCCTTGCTCCCCTGAGCCCCTAGGGCAACCCTCTGCCCTTCTAGCTCTCCCCCTGCCCCTCCTCACCCGCACAGGCTCTGTCTGCTCCCTTGAGCCCCTGGGACAGCCCCCTGGCCCCTCCTGCTCTCCCCCTGCCCCTGCTCACCTGCACAAGCACCTACAACTCCCCTGACCCCGGGGACAGCCCTGCCCCTCCTGCTCTCCCCCTGCCCCTGCTCACCTGCACAAGCACCTACAACTCCCCTGACCCCTGGGACAGCCCTGCCCCTCCTGCTCTCCCCCTGCCCCTGCTCATGCATAAGCGCTGATAGCTCCCCGGAGCCCCTGGGGGCAAATCCTGGCCCCTCCTGCTCTCCCCCTACCCCTGCTAACCTGCATAAGCACTGACAGCTCCCCTGAGCCCCTAGGGCAACCCTCTGCCCTTCTAGCTCTCCCCCTGCCCCTGCTCACCCGCACAGGCTCTGTCTGCTCCCTTGAGCCCCTGGGACAGCCCCCGGGCCCCTCCTGCTCTCCCCCTGCCCCGGCTCACCTGCACAAGCACCGACAGCTCCCCTGACCCCTGGGACAGCCCCCTGCCCCTCCTGGTCTCCCCCTGCCACTGCTCACCTGCACAAGCTCTCCCAGCTCCCCGGAACCCCTGGGGCAGCCCCCTGACCCTCCTGCTCTCCCCCTGCCCCTGCTCACCTGTACAAGCTCTGCCAGCTACCCTGAGCCCCTGGGGCAGCCCCCTGCCCCTCCTGCTCTCCCCCTGCCCCTGCTCACCTGCACAAGCACCGACAGCTCCTCTGAGCCCCTGGGATAGCCTACAGCCCCTCCTGCTCTCCCCCTGCCCCTGTTCACCTGCACAAGCGCTCCTTGCTCCCCTGAGCCCCTAGGGCAACCCTCTGCCCTTCTAGCTCTCCCCCTGCCCCTCCTCACCCGCACAGGCTCTGTCTGCTCCCTTGAGCCCCTGGGACAGCCCCCTGGCCCCTCCTGCTCTCCCCCTGCCCCTGCTCACCTGCACAAGCACCGACAGCTCCCCTGACCCCTGGGACAGCCCCTGCCCCTCCTGGTCTCCCCCTGCCCCTGCTCACCTGCACAAGCACGGACAGCTCCTCTGAGCCCCTAGGGCATCCCCCTGCCCTTCTAGCTCTCCCCCTGCTCACCTGCACAAGCTCGGCCTGCTCCCTTGAGCCCGTGGGACAGCCCCTTGGCCCCTCCTGCTCTCCCCCTGCTCCTGCTCACCTGCACAAGCACCCACAGCTCCTCTGTGCCCCTAGGGCAGCCCCTGCCCCTCCTGCTCTCCCCCTGCCCCTGCTCACCTGCACAAGCTCTCCCTGCTCCCCTGAGCCCCTGGGGCAGCCCCTGGCCCTCCGTTCTCCCCCTGCCCCAGCTCTCCTGCACAAGCACCGACAACTCCCCTGACCCCTGGGACAGCCCCCTGGCCCCTCCTGCTCTCCCCCTGCCCCTGCTCACCTGCACAAGCTCGGCCAGCTCCCCTGAGCCCCTGGGGCAGCCCCCTGCCCCTCCTGCTCTCCCCCTGCCCCTGCTCACCTGCACAAGCACCTACAACTCCCCTGACCCCTGGGACAGCCCTGCCCCTCCTGCTCTCCCCCTGCCCCTGCTCCTCTGCACAAGTGCTCCTTGCTCCCCTGAGCCCCTGGGGCAACCCCCTGCCCCTCCTGCTCTTCCCCAGCCCCTGCTCATGCATAAGGGCTGATAGCTCCCCGGAGCCCCTGGGGGCAAATCCTGGCCCCTCCTGCTCTCCCCCTACCCCTGCTAACCTGCATAAGCACCAACAGCTCCCCTGAGCCCCTAGGGCAACCCTCTGCCCTTCTAGCTCTCCCCCTGCCCCTGCTCACCCGCACAGGCTCTGTCTGCTCCCTTGAGCCCCTGGGACAGCCCCCGGGCCCCTCCTGCTCTCCCCCTGCCCCTGCTCACCTGCACAAGCACCAACAGCTCCCCTGACCCCTGGGACAGCCCCCTGCCCCTCCTGCTCTCCCCTTGCCCCTGCTCACCTGCACAAGCACCGACAGCTCCTCTGAGCCCCTGGGACAGCCCACAGCCCCTCCTGCTCTCCCCCTGCCCCTGCTCACCTGCACAAGCACCGACAGCTCCCCTGAGCCCCAGGGGCAACCCCGTGCCCCTCCTGCTCTCCCCCTGCCCCTGCTCACCTGCACAAGCTCTGCCAGCTCCCCTGAGCCCCCGGGGCAGCCCCCTGCCCCTCCTGCTCTCCCGCTACCCCTGCTCACCTGCACAAGCTCTGCCAGCTCCCCTGAGCCCCTGGGGCAACCCCCTGCCCCTCCTGCTCTCCCCCTGCCCCTGCTCCTCTGCACAAGCTCTCCTTGCTCCCCTGAGCCCCTGGGGCAACCCCCTGCCCCTCCTGCTCTTCCCCAGCCCCTGCTCACCTGCATAAGCGCTGATAGCTCCCCGGAGCCCCTGGGGGCAAATCCTGGCCCCTCTTGCTCTCCCCCTGCCCCTGCTCACCTGCATAAGCACTGACAGCTCCCCTGAGCCCCTAGGGCAGCCCCTGCCCCTCCTGCTCTCCCCCTGCCCCTGCTCACCTGCACAAGCTCTGCCAGCTCCCCTGAGCCCCTGGGGCAACCCCCTGCCCCTCCTGCTCTCCTCCTGCCCCTGCTCACCTGCATAAGCACTGACAGCTCCCCTGAGCCCCTAGGGCATCCCCTGCCCCTCCTGCTCTCCCCCTGCCCCTGCTCACCTGCATAAGCACTGACAGCTCCCCTGAGCCCCTGGGGCAAGTCCTGGCCCCTCCTGCTCTCCCCCTGCCCCTGCTCATCTGCACAAGCAAGGACAGCTCTCCTGACCCTGGGGCAGCCCCTGCCCCTCCTGCTCTTCCCCAGCCCCTGCTCACCTGCATAAGCACTGACAGCTCCCTGGAGCCCCTGGGGGCAACTCCTGGCCCCTCCTGCTCTCCCCCTACCCCTGCTCACCTGCATAAGCACCGACAGCTCCCCTGAGCTCCTAGGGCAACCCGCTGCCCTTCTAGCTCTCCCCTGCCCCTGCTCACCTGCACAAGCTCTGCCTGCTCCCTTGAGACCCTGGGACAGCCCCCTGCTCCTCCTGCTCTCCCCCTGCCCCTGCTCACCTGCACAAGCTCTCCTTGCTCCCCTGAGCCCTTGGGGCAGCCCCTGCTCCTCCTGCTCTCCCCTGCCCCTGCTCACCTGCACAGGCTCTCCTGAGCCCCTGGGACACCTCCTGCTTCTGTAACCATCCCAGTTCCTGCTCAGCTGTACCTGCTGTGCTACTGTCCCGTGGACTCTTTGACCACAGCAGCCTTCTGCCGCACATGCCCTGTGATCTCTCACCCAGGTCTGGAGCCCCAGACTTCTGTGTGTCCCTAGTGCTTCCCCTGCCCCTGCTGCCTGTCCCAGACCCTTTAGCCCAGGTTTGGCCTCTGACCCTCCGCCCCTGGGCTCCTGGAGCACGTTGAGCTCCCTGCTCAGCCCCTGTGCTGCCCACTGGGCTCAGAGCACATGGGAGCCATCACCTTACCCTGGGCTCGGAGCACATGGGAGCCCCGGCAGCCCTACCCTCTTGTCCTGCTCTCACCTGCTGCTCATCTGAGGCCACCTAGGGCCCCGTGGACAACACTCCGACCCAGCCCTGGGGCTTGAGTGGGCTCCCTTGGGTGGTCAGGACCACCTGGAGGCCTCTTCCTCCCCGGGGCTGGGCCAGCCCCTCCCTGTGTCCTCCCCTCAGACCCCTCTGCCCATCCTTGCCTCGATCCTGCTGTGACTCAGGATGGCCCAGCCCGGACTCCCAGCACAGGTGGTGAGCGGCAACCCTCAGGCTTCTGCCCATCTCCCGTCACCATCCTTGAAGGGCCCGGTCCTGGCCCCCCTTCGTCTGCGTCTGGTGTGTCCCGCAGCGTAGCGTGGGTGTGCCCCTCCCGTGCCCCTCTCGTCCCTGCCCTGGGTTGGGCCATGGGCCTCGGGCAGCCTGTGCTCACTCCGCGGCTCCTGCCTCCCATGTGGGGTCCCGAGGGCGTGGTCTGTCCTCCGCTCCTGCAGCCGGTTCTGGTGTCGCCCCTCACTCCGTCTGCCCTTGCTCCGTGCAGACCCCACTCCCCGCGGCCGGCGCTGTGCAGGAGCCGCCCTGCAGCCTGGCTCATGCCTGCACCGCCTCTTCTTTGCCACAGCCCAGGCACACGCTGGTCCTTGTGGCTGAGCTCTGTGCCCACAGCCCTGCTTCTTAGCTTCCAGGCGGCCTTGGAAGACTAAGAACAGGATCGAAACCGAGGGGCTTGGCTTGCTTCCTGAAGTTCCCTTTTCTTCTGGGTGGTTTCTGTCTCAGAGGAGCTGGGGGGCCTCCAGACACGGCTAAGGCTGTGCCACGTGGGTGTGCGGGGGTGGGGTGTGGTGAGTGCCCGGGGGCCCCCGGGAGAGCTCAGGATCCTCCCCTCCCCCAACTCTACACATGTTTTCCTTGCTCTCTGCCTCCTGCAGGGAAATGCCTGCTGCCTGCTCCCCCGCAGACCAGCATAACCTGCTCTCTGCTGAGCCCTGCGGTGCCTCCAGCCCTGGTGGGCTCCTCCTTGTGCCCCTGTGAGCCTGCAGTGTGGCCCCTGACCCATACCTGTGGACCAGCCTCACACTTGTCCTGTCCACACAGCAAGATGCCTCCCACCCAGAATGTCGTCCTCCTGTTCCATCATCCGTGGCCCAGCTCCGTCTGAAGGCTGGTGCTCTATGCCCCGGCAGAGGGAAGCTAGTATCCCTGCCACGCCTGTGTTGTAAAGGACAGAGGAGTCTTCGGTGCATGGACAGAGCTCCTGGCGGTCGTGAGGTCGATGCTCCCCTTTCCCTGAGGGACAGTGTGCGGCACCTCCTGGCATGTGGGCTGAGTCTCAATGGCTGTGCCGGAGAACAGGAACCCTCTATTTCTCGTGTCTTGGAGGACCAAGTGTGCAGCCCAGGGCTGTCCATTACCACCATGCAGGCCTTGCATGGGGACCCTGGGAGCCTGTAAGTCCCCCCCCACCACCCAGCTGTGCCAGGAGCCTGGAAGACAGGGTGGGGGTAGTGGGGGGGGCTTGTGCTGCATCCCCTGTCATTCCCCTGGGCTTGGGGCTCCCCCGCAGAAGCCCGTCCAAGTTTCAGATGCTGGTCTGCTGGTGTGGCGTCCGCGTGACATGGGGCCCGTGCTCATGCCTGTAGTCAGGGGTCTGCGGGCGGAGAGCCCTCCAGTCCGCTCTGCTCACACTCACGCTCGTGAGCTTTCCAGGCTCCTCCTGGCATCTGGGGCTTGGGCCCCCGGGGGCTTCCCACTGTGGCACGAGGCTTTCCCGGGATGGCTGCGCGGTGCCTGGCACCCGAGTCTCAACAGAAGCCAGGTCTCCTCAGGTCGTGACCTCAGAGATGTGGCCGTGGCTCTTTTTGTGCACCCCCTCCCCAGAGAGGCGCACAGCCCCTGGGCTTCTGGGGAGGGTCACGCTCCTCTGCGTGGGGCAGGCCGGGAGGAGGAAGCCTGTTGTCCTAGAAATATCTCCGGGGCAGCTTTGCAAAATGCCTGTGGCCACCGCTGTGGTGCAGGGAGTGTCGTGGGGACCCCGCCGCGGACCTGTCCCAGGTGAAGCCTCCCCACGCCCCTGGCTGACGCAGCGTGGCCCCCTGTGATGGCGGCCAGCCGCAGAGCCCGGCCACGCTCCCGGCCACGGTGCGGCCCACTCCGCCGGCCAGAGTGTGGCCTGTGGGTGCTCACGGAGCATCAGGATCTGCGGCACGTCTGGTGGGAAGACGAGGCTCGATGAGCTTGGTGCCAGGCCCTGCTATCCCCGGTCAACGCGCGGGGCAGGCTGAGTTCCTGCTGAGGGCATGGCCGTGCACTGTCTTCCTCAGAGACCACACAGTGTCCCCAGCCCAGCTCCCAGGGTCCGATCTCTCCAGAATAGCCTTTCGCAAGGAAGCGGGCGAGGCTATGCACTTTCCCTGTGTTGAAATTCTGGGTCTGGTTCTGAGGAATATTCACCTTGGCTCTGAAAATGCTCTCAGACGGCACCCCCGGAACGGACATGTCAGAGCCCGAGCGGTCCTCGTGCAGCAGGCCCTAGGGGACAGCACAGGAGGCCAGCCGGGCCCTCGGCTCTGACTCTGCAGCCCCGCCCCACAGCCCCGCCCCACAGCCCCGCCCCACAGCCCCGCCCCACAGCCCCGCCCCACAGCCCCGCCCCGCAGCCTGGATCTGGCAGCAGCAGGTGACCCCTCTGTAGGCCACAGACAACCGGCTTGTACCTTCCGAACGTCCTGGTCGTGGCAGCTCCCAGGGTGGGTCAGCCCTGCCGGGACCCACCCTAAGCCTGACCCTGCCCAGCCCGTCTGCAGGCTGGAGTCCGGTGGACAGAGTGCTGCCGGCGCTCTGGGTGGGAGTCGACCCCTCCCGGGAAATCAGATGCGTGTGAACGCCAGCAGGGCCGGGCAGAGCATGGCCGGCTTCCCGAGGCGCTGAGGCCTGAGGTCCCCGGAGGCCCGTTATGCTCAATGGGTCAGGGACACCCTGGCTGGCCCCTCCAGATCTCCAGGCAGGGCCCTGGGACGTTTCTTGGCAGTGTGTGCGCTAGCTCAGCTGTGTGACCGTTTGTGAAGACCGGGGCGTGTGGGTGCAGCTCAGATCCTGTCCCGGGTGCCGAGCGCAGCCGTCACAGGGCGGACTCCCTGCTGTTCTCCTGCCCTGCCTGGTCCTGGGAGTCCGCTCTGTGCCGAGGTGCTTTTCTGGGGACGACCCCATCTGTCAGCTGCTGCCTGCCCCCGACCCTGCCCCACGCAGATGCTGCCCAGCCTCACCTGTGTCCCTCCTCTGTCCAGACACAGCTGGCCGCCAGCATGAGTGCCAGCTGCGAGTGGGCGTCTCACGGCTTCTGAGAGCTGTGGCACTGTGGAACAGGCAGCGGGGACAGGGAAGGGCAGGGGCCCGTCCCCCGGCGCACAGCCAGCAAGCCCAGCGGCCTGGCCTCTGCCTCCCGCGCAGGTCCGGGGCCTGCCAGGAAGGGTGGCTCCCCGCGCTGTTCTCCTGACAGCGGGAAGTGCCCGCTTCCGCTGGGGCCCCGGGCAGCAACGTTCACCAGCCCCGGGCTGGGGCCAGGTGGAGGCCGTCCCTCCTGAACGGCTCCTGGCGGGGACCGGGTCTCCGCGGCTTACATCCGGAGGGTGGGATCGCTTTCCAGTTGGATCACGCGTCTGCGCGGTCACTTACTGTGGGCATCCGGTGTTCTCTCCGTGTGGACGCTGCGTGCGCGTCTGTCCGTCCTCTGCTGCCGTGTGAGATCACGTGCCTGCATGCGAGGCCCTCGTGTGTGCCGCGCGCGCACTGGTCTAGGCACGTGTAGGACGCACACGTCTGATGCACGTGTGATGTGTACACACACCAGCAACGACCAGAGCACATGTGTCACATGCGTGTATATAACGTCTACATACAGCACACGCACAGACGCTGTCACGTATCTTTCTGTGTGAAAGCTTTGTTGCAGGGAGCGTGGGGGCCTGGGGTGTGCCCTTGGCTCAGGTGGGAGCGGCGCAGAGGACGGACGCCATCATCAGGCGCCGGCTGCTTGTGGGCGGCCGCCTGCCATAGGCAGGTCCAAGTTCCATCGTCCCCTGTGGCCCCACGGTCCTCGGCCCGCACCATACACCCTCGCCCAGCATTTTCCAGGCGTGAGGATCGTCTGGGCACCATGTACCTCCCGTGTGGCTTAGTGGAGCCCACCCCTCGGGGCGTGAGTCCTGAACCCGCGGGTGCACGGGTGGGCTGTGGGAGGGCAGCAGTCCGGTCTGCGTCTGCTGGACGCACCCCTGCCCATGGCCGCCATCCTCATTGGCGCCCAGATTGAGAGCTGTTCTGGCTCTGTGGGGACTTGAGATGTTGAGTTGGACAGAAACCTACTTCAGAGCTTATCTTGTGCTAATAAAAAAGTACAAAATTTAAGGGCCCTGTTTTCGTGGTTGAGAGATTTCTGAGCCCTGAGCTGTCCCTGCAACGTTCCCCTGTAATTCCCAGGCTATGCTGGACGTGCTGTCAGCTTCCCTGTCTGGCTTCCCCGTCAGCACCATGTCTGAAGCCCGCGGTGCGGCTCTGACCCTGTGTGCAGACCCCACGGACCCTTGACTTCAGAGTGGCTCAGTGGGTCTTGACCTTCGGGGCTGGATAGCTGTGCTCAAGCCAGCTTCACACGGTCCCTCCAGCACCTTCCGTGTTTACCCACATCGCCCCAGAGGTTGGGGGTGAACAGGAACCTGGGGGTCCTTCTGCGCGTCCCCCGAAGTCAGCTTGGAAGCAACATGGGGTGTCGTCTTATCTGACTGCATGTATCCCTCCGTGTGGGATGTTCTAGAGGCACCAAAGGAGCTCCGGTGAGGGGCGGCCTCTCCCCTGGGGCCCTGTGCCTTTCGCTGGCCAGTGGTCTCGAGGACGGAAGTCTCATCCATGATCGTGACAGCCGCTCAGCTTGCACGGGCCTGGCCCCTGGCCTCTGTCCAGCTGGGGCCCCCTAGACTCAGGTCTCATCCCTCAGACTGTGCACGCCAGGTGCCCGGGTCTGCCGACGTCCCCCGCCCGCACCACCTACCTGCCCATGGGATGCGACCCAGGGGTCCACGAACCCCTTGGCTCTGTCCCAGTGGGGCTGCCCAGGGCTTGCGCATTGCCCCTCCCACAGGCTCCCCTCAAGGGGCCTCAGTACAGACTCCCCATGAAGATCTTGCACCATCCCCTCCCCTACTCCTTCAGGGTTGAGGGAGGGGCTTGCCTTGGCCGGGAGGGACCCCACTCTCTGGTCTTAGCTTCATTGGCTGGACCCCGACAAGCAGACTAGGAAGACGCAGGCCAACGGGAGAGCAGCATGCGAGGGCTGAGTCACTCGGGCTGCTGCGACTCTGAAAGAAGGGGAAGGACACGTTGTGGAGGCCACGGGAAGCGGAGGGGTGGGAGCAGAGCTCTGGAGAGCAGGGGCATGCATGGGGAGCCCTGGTGCCATCAGGAAATACTGCCTCTCCTGCTAGAAAGGAGGGGTCAGGGAGTTTAATCGTGTCTGGTTGTTTTTAGCTGCTGGCAGCTCAAAACAATCTGATGTCTAAGTGTGTGTTTGGAGGGCAGCTGTGTCCCGGGTTCCCACAGCCAGCAGAAACCATGTCAGCAACCTCCTCGGGTCTCTCTGTGACCCCAGAAGCAGAGCTGGGAGGCCCACGGGAGAGTGTGCCCTCACCCGACAGCTGTGCCCTGGGAGCCTGTGTGTGGAGCGCCCATGCCCATCGGAAGAGCGTGGCCATCGAGTCCCCCTGGGCCTGCCCTGCGGCCCCGTCCCGGGCTTTCCGCACAGAGTGAACAAGTCTTTTAGATTCTCCAGAGAGAGAAGGGGAGAGCTTCCCGAGGGCTGTCAGGACGCAGCCCAGGACATGCTTAAATAAAAAACTGAAATTTATGTATTAAGAGAAATCATGGCACCTCAGAAAAACAAAAAGCAGGACCATGGACAGCAGCTTGGAGCGCTTGGCGAGGGAGCGCAGCCCTGAGCTCAGGGCCTGAGTCCTCTGGGTACACATGACGCAGCCCCTGTCTGGTGAGGATGAGGCCACCCCATGCACAGCAAAATGCTTTTACCTAAGTTTACAGAGTAAAAAAACATCTCTTGGACACCTGGGTGGCTCAGTGGGTTAAGCGTCTGCCTTCGTCTCAGGTCATGGTCTCAGGGTCCTGGGATTGAGCCCCACATCGGGTTCCCAGCTCAGTGGGGAGCCTGCTTCTCCCTCTGCCCCTGCCTGGCTGTCTCTCTCTCTCTCAAATAAATACATAAAATCTTTAAAAAAGAAAACATCCGGACCACCATCCCATGGTCTCACATATCTTAAAAAAAACTGGTATGTGTCAGGATTGAAAAAGAAAGTCTTGAAGGAATATCTGCACACCCACATTCATAACATTATTTGCAGAGCTTAAAACGTGGAAGTAATCTAGGCATCCACCAGCGGATGACCAGCTAAGCAAAACAGGTCTGTACACACAATGAAGTTGTAGCCCACCTTAAACAGGAAAAAATCCTGGCTCACGTTACAGCACGGGTGAGCCAGGAGGACACTACGCTGGTGACACAGCCATCAGAAGGATGGATTCTGCATGATTTCACCTGCATGTGGTCCCCAGAGTCGTCAGTCACAGAGACAGGGAGTGGGACTGCAGGGGCGGTGGGGGTGGTAGGAATGGGGAGTTATTGTTTCAGGTTTTTGAGATTTAAAGAGTTATGGAGGTGGGTGATACTGATGGTTTCATGACTCTATGGATGTATTTAATATCCCCAGTACAGTACACGTAAGAAGGTTTAAGATGTTAAATTTGCATATTTTACCACAATAAACACATTTTTAAATTGAAATTCAATTAGCCAACATGCAGTACCTTGTTAGGGATAAACATGTTTTTTAAGCAAGGGAAAACAAGAGAAACCTGTAGCCCACAAAGAAAGCGGCCGTGCTTCAGGAATGTCTGAAACCCTTGTCTGCCTTACCTATAGAAGAAGGCAAAACCAGTTTGGATTCCCCTTTATCTCAGGAAAGTTGAGTCCTTTAACAAAGATATCAAGAAACATCCTGGAAGAATCAAAAGAAGCTTCCTCACCGCACTGACAATTTATAACCACCCTTCCATCTTTTTCTTCTGTCAGTGTTTCTGTGTATTTGTTTTTGTTCTGGTTGTGTATAAATCTTATACTTGGGGTTCATTTTGGCTGGGTTCTTTTTTTTTTTTTTCCCTTGTCATTTACTTTTGTCAGTCTTTTTGTTTGTCTGTTTTTGTTGGTATACTTTATAAATCTTACCTTTGGGGCCCATTCTGGCTGGGTCTTCTCTTTTCTTTTTTCTTCCCCCCCTTTTTCTTTTTTATCTCTTTTTGGTGGGGACTTCTGAAGTGTTCAGAAGTGTTCCAGGGTGCACCTTGCCTGCACCACAGTTGATACATTCAGCTACACATCCGTTCAGTCATCTGTCACCAAAATGACTAGGAGGACAAATGCCCAACAGAAGAACAATTCAGAGACTGGGCCCTCTCCTTCAGAGCTATTGGATATGGACATCAACAGTACGTCAGAAAGGGAAATCAGGCTAACAATTATCCAGGCGATGGCTAGGGTGGAGAAAGCCTTTGATGACAAAATAGAATTGATTAGGGCAGAAGGGAAAGCCACCAGGGATGATGTTAACAATGCTCTCAATGAGTTCCCATCTAATCTAAATTCTCTAAAAGTTAGGGTAACTGAGGCAGAAGATAGAATTATTGATCTGGAAACAAACTGATAGAGGAAAAAGGTCATGAGGAGACCTGGAACAAACAGCTTAGAAGCCATGAACACAGAATTAGGGAAATAAATGATGCTATGAAGTGTTCCAATGTCAGAATTATTAGAATCCCTGGGGGGGGGTGCAGAAAAAGGACTAGAGGATATAGTTGAACAAATTGTCTATGAAAATTTTCCCAATCTGGCAAATGGAATCAGTGTTTATGTCCTAAAGGCAGAAAGCTCTTCCCCCAAGATCATAGAATCTAGAAAGACCTCAAGACACGTGATTGTGAAAATTATTGTAAATAATTGTATACAGTAAATAATTGTAGATAGGAGCTCTTGAAAGCAGCTAGGGAGAAGAGATTCCTTATGTACAGAGGAAGGTCCATCAGAATAATGTCAGACCTGTCCACAGAAACCTGGCAAGCCAGAAAGGGCTGGAAAGATATATTCAGGGCACTAAATGAGAAGAACATGCAGCCAAGAATACTTTATCCAGCAATACTGACATTCAAATGGATGGAGAGATAAAGAGCTTCCAAGACCGGCAAGACTTAAAAGAGTATGCGATCACCAAGCCAGCACTACAAGAAAAATTAAGGGGTATTCTGTAAAGGAGGAAAAAAACCCCAAGAATATAATTGAACAGAAATATATGGAGACAATCTATAGAAACAAAGACTCACAGGTAACACGATGTCAATACAAACGTATCTGTCAATAATCACTCTCAATGTGAATGGCCTAACTGTGTCCATAAAATGGCACAGGGTTGCAGACTGGATAAAACAACAGGACTCATCCATATGTTGTCTACAAGAGACCCATTTTGAACCTAAAGATACACCCAGACTGAAAGTGAAGGGATGGAGAAGCATCTTTCTTGCCCATGGGCCTCAAAAACAGGCTGGGGTAGTGATTCTCATATCAGATAAGTTAGATTTTAAACTAAAGACTGTAGTCATAAATACAGAAAGAAACTACATAATTCTTAAAGGGACTATCCACCAAGAAGATCTAACAATTGTAAATATTTATTCCCCCAACAGGAGAGCAGCCGTTACATAAGAAAACTGTTAATCAAGAGAAAAAGTCATACTGATATTAATACATTAGTAGCAGATCTTAACACACCTCTCTCAGTAATAGGCAGATCATCCAAGCAGAGCATTAATAAAGAAACAAGAGAATTGAATGACACATTGGACCAAATGGACCTCATAGATATATACAGAACATTCCACCCTAAAACAGCAGAATACTCATTCTTCTCAAGTGCACATGGAACCTTCTCCAGAATAGACCACATACTGGGTACAAATCAGGGCTCAAATGATACCAAAAGACTGAGATGATTCCCTGCACATTCTCAGATCACAGTGCTTTGAAACTGGAGCTCAATCACAAGGAAAAGCTCAGAAGGAACTCAAACACCTGGAAGCTAAAGACCACCTTGCTTAAGAATGCTTGGATCAACCAGGAGATCAAAGAAGAACTGAAACAATTCATGGAAACCAATGAGAATGAAGACACTTCGGTCCAAAACCTATGGGATACAGCAAAGGTGGTCCTAAGGGGGAAACACATAGCCATCCAAGCCTCCCTCAAAAAAACTGAAAAATCCAGAATACGCAAGCTGTCTCTATACCTTAAAGAACTGGAGAATCAGCAACAAATTAAGCCAACACCATACCCCAAAAGTGAAATAATCCAGATTAAAGCAGAGATCAATGAGACAGAAACTAGAGATACAGTAGAATGCATCAATGAAACTAGATGCTGGTTTTTTGAAGGAATCAATAAGACCGATAAACCATTGGCCACACTAATCCAAAAGAAAAGAGAGAAAGCCCAAATTCATAAAATTATGAATGAAAAGGGAGAGATCACAACTAACTCTAAGGAAGTAGAAACAATCATCAGAAGTTATTATCAACAGTTGTATGCCCATAAGTTAAGCAACCTAGATGAAATGGCTGCATTCCTGGAAAACTTTAAACTTTCAAAATTGAACCAGGAAGAAATAGACAACCTGAATAGACCGATATCTAGTAACGAGATTGAAGCAGTGATCACAAACCTCCCAAAAGACAAGAGCCCAGGACCTGATGGATTCCCTGGGGAATTCTACCAAACTTTCAAAGAAGAAATAACACCTATTCTTCTGAAGCTGTTTCAAAAAATTGAAGAAGAAGGAAAACTTCCAGACTCTTTTTATGAAGCCAGCATTACCCTGACCCCCAAACCAGGCAAACGCCACACCAAAAAGAATTTCAGACCAATATCACTATGAATACGGATGCCAAGATTCTCAACAAGAGCCTAGCTAAAAGGATTCAACAGCACATTAAAAAGATTATCCACCATGACCAGGTGGGATTCATCCCTGGGCTACAAGGATGGTTCAACATTTGCAAATCTATCAATGTGATAGAACAAATCAACAAGAGAAGCGAGAAGAACCACATGGTCCTCTCAATTGATGCAGAAAAAGCATTTGACAAAATCCAGCATCTGTTCCTGATTAAAACGCTTCAAAGCATAGGGATAGAGGGAATATTCCTCAACTCCACATAAACTATTTATGAAAAAACAAAAAACAAACAAAAAAAAACAACCCACAGCAAATATCCTCATTGAGGAAAAGCTGACAGCATTCCCCGTGAGATCAGGAACATGACAAGGATGCCCATTCTCACCACCCTTTATCAACATAGTATTGGAAGTCCTAGAAACAACAATCAGACAACAAAGAGAAATAAAAGGTATTCAATCTCAATGTGAGGCAGGAATCCATCAGAATCCTAGAGGGGAACATAGACTGTAACCTCTCCGACATTGGCCACTGCACCTTCTTTCAAGATAGGTCTCCAAAGGCAAAGGAAACAAAAGAAAAAATGAATTTTGAGGACTTCATCATGATCAAAAGCTTCTGCACAGCAAAGGAAACAGTTAACAAAACAAAGAGGCAACCGACAGAATGGGAGGAGATATTCGCGAATGACACTACAGACAAAGGACTGATATCCAGGATCTATAAAGAACTCAAAGTCAACACACACAAAACAGATAATTATGTTGAAAAATGGGCAGAAGACATGGACAGACACTTCCCCAATGAAGACATACCAATGGCTATCAGACACATGAAAAAATGTTCATCATCACTAGCCCTCAGGGAGATTCAAATTAAAACCCCATTGAGATATCACCTTACACCAGTTAGAATGACCAAAATTAGCAAGACAGGAAACAAGATGTGTTGGAGAGGATGTGGAGAAAGAGGAACCCTCTTTCACCGTTGGTGGGAATGCAAGTTGGTGTAGCCTCTTTGGAGAAGAGGGTGGAGATTCCTTAAGAAATTAAAACTAGAGCTTCCCTATGACCCTGCCATTGCACTCCTGGGTATTTACCCCAAAGATACAGATGTAGTGAAAAGAATGGCCATCTGTACCCCAATGTTCATAGTAGCAGTAGCCACAGTCACCAACCTATGGAAAGAACCAAGATGCCCTTCAACGGACGAATGGATAAGGAAGATGTGGTCCATATACATTATGGGGTATTACGCCTCCATCAGAAAGGACGAATACCCAACTTTTGTAGCTACATGGACGGGACTGGAGGAGATTATGCTGAGTGAAATAAGTCAAGCAGAGAGAGTCAATTATCATATGGTTTCACTTACTTGTGGAGCATAACAAATAGCATGGAGGACAAGGGGAGATGGAGAGGAGAAGGGAGTTGGGGGAAATTGGAAGGGGAGGTGTACCATGAGAGACTGTGGAATCTGAGAAACAATCTGAGGGTTTTGGAGGGGTGGGGGCTGGGAGGTTGGGTGAGCCTGGTGGTGGGTATTTTTTTTTTTAAAGATTTTATTTATTTATTTGACAGAGAGATGACAAGTAGGCAGAGGCAGGCAGAGAGAGAGGAGGATGCAGCTCCCCCTGAACAGAGAACCCGATGCGGGGCTCGATCCAAGGACCCTGGGATCATGACCTGAGCCGAAGGCAGAGGCTTAACCCATTGAGCCACCCAGGCTCCCCTTTATTTAAGTTTTTAAAAAAAATTCTTTCAGCAACGGCTTGTAGTCTTTACTGTATAAGTCTTCTATCTCCTTGGTTAAGTTTATTTCTATCGTTTTCTTTTTGATGCTATTACAAATGGAATTGTGTTCTTAATTTCCTTTTTACATTGTTCATGGTTAGTGTATAGAAATGCAACTAGTTCTTTTGTGTTGAATTTGTGTACTACTATTTCACTAAATTTATTGTTCTAACACTGTGTGTGTGTGTGTACAAAATTTATAGGTTTTTCTACATATAAGATCATAGCATCTGTAAACAGATAGTTTTACTTCTTTCTTTCCAATTTGGATGATTTTGGTTCTCATTCTTGCCAATTTCCTCTTGAGAATTTCCAGTATTATGTTGAATAGAATTGGTGAAAATGAATATCCTTTCTTTGTTCCTAATTTTAGAGGAAAAGTTCTCAGACATCCACCATTGAGTATGATGTTTGCTGTTGGTTTTCTGTATGTGGCTTTGATATGTTGAGGTAGTTTCCTTGTGTCCCTGGCTTGTTGAGTAGTTTTTCAAGTCACGTATGTGTGTTCAATTTTGTCCAATGTCTTTTCTGCATCAGTTGAGATGATCATGTGTGTTTCTTGCCTTCGTTATGTTAATGTGGTGTATTACGTTGTTCAATTTTTGTATGTTGAGACATCCTTACATTCTAGGAATGTATTCCACTTTGTCCTGGTGTATAATCCTTTTAATATGCTGCTGGATTTGGCTTGCTAGTATTTGTTGAGGATTTTTGCATCAGGTTCCTACGGGACATTGGTCCGTGGTTCTTTATTGTGTTTGGTTTTGATGTAAGGGTCAGGCTGGCTTCATAGAACAAATCGCAAGTGCTCCTTCCTCTTCAATATTTTGGAAAAGCTTGAGATTAGTATTTGTTTCTCCTTAAATATTTGGTAGAATTCACCAGCAAAACCATTAGGTCCAGAGCTTTATTTGTTGGTATTTTGATCAACAGGCCCAATTTCCTTATCAGTTATTGATCTGTTCAGGTTTTTTATTTCTTCATTATTTAGTCTTAGGTTGTGGAGTTCTAGGAATTCATCCATCTCATGCATGTTACCCAATGTGTTGGTGTATTGCTGCTTGTAGCATTCTCTTAAGATCCTTTTAATTCTGCTTTCAATTTCATTGATCCTTAACTGTTTTCCAATTTCCTCTGTGACTTCTACTTTGATCCCTTGGTTGCTTAAGAGAGTGTTGTTTAAGTTACATGAATGTATGTATGCATGTATTTTTTCACTTTTACTGTTGTAAAGTGAAGATTTCCACCTTTATCCCAATGTAGTCAGAGAAGATACTGTATAATATTTATCTTTTAAAATCTGTTGGGACTTATTTGTGGCATAACTTATGGTTCTACCTGGAGAATGATCCATGTACATTTGACAATAAGGTGTATGTTGTTGTTGTTGGGTGGTGTGATGTGTGTGTCTGTGTGTGTGTGTGATTGGTTGGCTTATTGTGTTGTTCAAGTCGTGGTTCTTTACTTACCTTCTGTCTTGTTCTATCCATTATTGGAAATGGGATACTGAAGCTTCTGACTATTATCATAGATATGTCAGTCTCTCACTTTAATCCTACACATTTTGCTCCATATATTTTACTGGTCTGTCATTAGGTGTGCAATAGTTCAGAATTGTTGTGTTTTTTTTTTTTTTTTTTTTTTTTTTTTTAGTATGTTCAGTTACCTAACATGTAGTACATCATTAGTTCTTTTTTAAAATTTTACTTATTTATTTATTAATTAATTTTTTATTTTTTGTAAACATATATTTTTATCCCCAGGGGTACAGGTCTGTGAATAACCAGGTTTACACATTTCACAGCACTCATCAAAGCACATACCCTCCCCAATGTCCATAATCCCACCCCCTTCTCCCAAACCCCCTCCCCCCAGCAACCCTCAGTTTGTTTTGTGAGATTAAGAGTCACTTATGGTTTGTCTCTCTCCCAATCCCATCTTGTTTCATTTATTCTTCTCCTACCCACTGAAGCCCCCATGTTGCATCACCACTTCCTCATATCAGGACATAATATGATAGTTGTCTTTCTCTGCTTGACTTATTTCACTAAGCATGATACGCTCTAGTTCCATCCATGTTGCCGCAAATGGCAAGATTTCATTTTTTTGATGGCTGCATAGTATTCCATTGTGTATATATACCCCATCTTCTTGATCCATTCATCTGTTGATGGACATCTAGGTTCTTTCCATAGTTTGGCTATTGTGGACATTGCTGCTATAAACATTCGGGTGCACGTGCCCCTTCGGATCACTATGTTTGTATCTTTAGGGTAAATACCCAGTAGTGCAATTGCTGGGTCATAGGGCAGTTCTATTTTCAACATTTTGAGGAACCTCCATGCTGTTTTCCAGAGTGGCTGCACCAGCTTGCATTCCCACCAACAGTGTAGGAGGGTTCCCCTTTCTCCGCATCCTCGCCAGCATCTGTCATTTCCTGACTTGTTGATCTTAGCCATTCTGACTGGTGTGAGGTGATATCTCATTGTGGTTTTGATTTGTATTTCCCTGATGCCGAGTGATATGGAGCACTTTTTCATGTGTCTGTTGGCCATCTGGATGTCTTCTTTGCAGAAATGTCTGTTTATGTCCTCTGCCCATTTCTTGATTGGATTATTTGTTCTTTGGGTGTTGAGTTTGCTAAGTTCTTTATAGATTCTGGACACTAGTCCTTTATCTGAAATGTCGTTTGCAAATATCTTCTCCCATTCTGTCAGTTGTCTTTTGATTTTGTTAACTGTTTCCTTTGCTGTCCAAAAGGTTTGATCTTGATGAAATCCCAATAGTTCATTTTTGCCCTTGCTTCCCTTGCCTTTGGCGATGTTCCTAGGAAGATGTTGCTGCGGCTGAGGTCGAAGAGGTTGCTGCCTGTGTTCTCCTCAAGGATTTTGATGGATTCCTTTTGCACATTAAGGTTCTTCATCCATTTTGAGTCTATTTTTGTGTGTGGTGTAAGGAAATGGTCCAATTTCATTTTTCTGCATGTGGCTGTCCAATTTTCCCAGCACCATTTATTGAAGAGGCTGTCTTTTTTCCATTGGACATTCTTTCCTGCTTTGTGGAAGATTAGTTGACCATAGAGTTGAGGGTCTATTTCTGGGCTCTCCATTCTGTTCCATTGATCCATGTGTCTGTTTTTGTGCCAGTCCCATGCTGTCTTGATGATGACAGCTTTGTAATAGAGCTTGAAGTCCAGAATTGTGATGCCACCAAGTTTGGCTTTTTTTTTTTTCAATATTCCTTTGGCTATTCGAGGTCTTTTCTGGTTCCATATAAATTTTAGAATTATTTGTTCCATTTCTTTGAAAAAGATGGATGGTACTTTGATAGGAATTGCATTAAATGTGTAGATTGCTTTAGGTAGCATAGACATTTTCACAATGTTTATTCTTCCAATCCAGGTGCATGGAACATTTTTCCATTTCTTTGTGTCTTCCTCAATTTCTTTCATGAGTACTTTATAGTTTTCTGAGTATAGATTCTGTGCCTCTTTGGTTAGGTTTATTCCTAGGTATCTTATGGTTTTGGGTGCAATTGTAAATGGGATTGACTCCTTAATTTCTCTTTCTTCTGTCTTGCTGTTGGTGTAGAGAAATGCAACTGATTTCTGTGCATTTATTTTATTTATTTATTTTTTAAAGATTTTATTTATTTGACAGACAGAGATCACAGGTAGGCAGAGAGGCAGGCAGAGAGAGAGGAGGAAGCAGGCTCCCCACTGAGCAGAGAGCCCGATGCGGGGCTCAATCCCAGGACCTGAGATCATGACCTGAGCTGAAGGCAGAGGCGTAACCCACTGAGCCACCCAGGCGCCCCTGCATTGATTCTATATCCTGACACTTTACTGAATTCCTGTATAAGTTCTAGCAGTTTTGGAGTGGAGTCTTTTGGGTTTTCCACATATAGTATCATATCATCTGCGAAGAGTGATAATTTGACTTCTTCTTTGCCGATTTGGATGCCTTTAATTTCCTTTTGTTGTCTGATTGCTGAGGCTAGGACCTCTAGTACTATGTTGAATAGCAGTGGTGATAATGGACATCCCTGCCGTGTTCCTGACCTTAGCAGAAAAGCTTTCAGTTTTTCTCCATTGAGAATGATATTTGCGGTGGGTTTTTCATAGATGGCTTTGACGATATTGAGGTATGTGCCCTCTATCCCTACACTTTGAAGAGTTTTGATCAGGAAGGGATGCTGTACTTTGTCAAATGCTTTTTCAGCATCTATTGAGAGTATCATATGGTTCTTGTTCTTTCTTTTATTGATGTGTTGTATCACATTGACTGATTTGCGGATGTTGAACCAACCTTGCAGCCCTGGAATAAATCCCACTTGGTCGTGGTGAATAATCCTTTTAATGTACTGTTGAATCCAATTGGCTAGTATTTTGTTGAGTATTTTCGCATCTGTGTTCATCAAGGATATTGCTCTATAGCTCTCTTTTTTGATGGGATCCTTGTCTGGTTTTGGGATCAAGGTGATGCTGGCCTCATAAAATGAGTTTGGAAGTTTTCCTTCCATTTCTATTTTTTGGAACAGTTTCAGGAGAATAGGAATTAGTTCTTCTTTAAATGTTTGGTAGAATTCCCCTGGGAAGATGTCTGGCCCTGGGCTTTTGTTTGTTTGGAGATTTTTAATGACTGTTTCAATCTCCTTACTGATTATGGGTCTGTTCAGGCTTTCTACTTCTTCCTGGTTCAGTTGTGGTAGTTTATATGTTTCTAGGAATGCATCCATTTCTTCCAGATTGTCAAATTTGTTGGCGTAGAGTTGCTCATAGTATGTTCTTATAATAGTTTGTATTTCTTTGGTGTTAGTTGTGATCTCTCCTCTTTCATTCATGATTTTATTTATTTGGGTCCTTTCTCTCTCTCTCTTTTTTTTTTTTTGATAAGTCTGGCCAGGGGTTTATCAATTTTATTAATTCTTTCAAAGAACCAGCTCCTAGTTTCGTTGATTTGCTCTATTGTCTTTTTGGTTTCTATTTCATTGATTTCTGCTCTGATCTTTATGATTTCTCTTCTCCTGCTTGGCTTAGGGTTTCTTTCTTGTTCTTTCTCCAGCTCCTTTAGGTGTAGGGTTAGGTTGTGTACCTGAGACCTTTCTTGTTTCTTGAGAAAGGCTTTTACCACTATATATTTTCCTCTCAGGACTGCCTTTGTTGTGTCCCACAGATTTTGAACCGTTGTATTTTCATTATCATTTGTTTCCATGATTTTTTTCAATTCTTCTTTAATTTCCCGGTTGACCCATTCATTCTTTAGAAGGATGCTGTTTAGTCTCCATGTATTTGGGTTCTTTTCAAACTTCCTTTTGTGGTTGAGTTCTAGCTTTAGAGCAGTGTGGTCTGAAAATATGCAGGGAATGATCCCAATCTTTTGATACCGATTGAGTCTTGATTTAGGACCGAGGATGTGATCTATTCTGGAGAATGTTCCATGTGCACTAGAGAAGAATGTGTATTCTGTTGCTTTGGGATGAAATGTTCTGAATATATCTGTGATGTCCATCTGGTCCAGAGTGTCGTTTAAGGCCTTTATTTCCTTGTTGATCTTTTGCTTTGATGATCTGTCCATTTCAGTGAGGGGAGTGTTAAAGTCCCCTACTATTATTGTATTATTTTTTTTAAAGATTTTATTTATTTATTTGACAGAGAGAAATCACAAGTAGATGGAGAGGCAGGCAGAGAGAGAGAGAGAGAGAGAGAGAGGGAAGCTGGCTCCCTGCTGAGCAGAGAGCCCGATGCGCGACTCGATCCCAGGACCCTGAGATCATGACCTGAGCCGAAGGCAGAGGCTTAACCCACTGAGCCACCCAGGTGCCCTATTATTGTATTATTGTTGATGTGTTTCTTTGATTTTGTTATTAATTGGTTTATATAGTTGGCTGCTCCCACGTTGGGGGCATAGATATTTAAAATTGTTAAATCTTCTTGTTGGACAGACCCTTTGAGTATGATATAGTGTCCTTCCTCATCTCTTATTATAGTCTTTGGCTTAAAATCTAATTGATCTGATATAAGGATTGCCACTCCTGCTTTCTTCTGATGTCCATTAGCATAGTAAATTCTTTTCCACTCCCTCACTTTAAATCTGGAGGTGTCTTCGGGCTTAAAATAGGTTTCTTGGAGGCAACATATAGATGGGTTTTGTTTTTTTATCCATTCTGATACCCTGTGTCTTTTGACAGGGGCATTTAGCCCATTCACATTCAGGGTAACTATTGAGAGATATGAATTTAGTGCCATTGTATTGCCTGTAAGGTGACTGTTACTGTATATGGTCTCTGTTCCTTTCTGATCTACCACTTGTAGGCTCTCTCTTTGCTTAGAGGACCCCTTTCAATATTTCCTGTAGAGCTGGTTTGGTGTTTGCAAATTCTTTCAATTTTTGTTTGTCCTGGAAGCTTTTAATCTCTCCTTCTATTTTCAATGATAGCCTAGCTGGATATAGTATTCTTGGCTGCATGTTTTTCTCATTTAGTCCTCTGAAAATATCATGCCAGCTCTTTCTGGCCTGCCAGGTCTCTGTGGATGTCAGCTGCCAATCTAATATTTTTACCATTGTATGTTACAGACTTCTTTTCCCGGGCTGCTTTCAGGATTTTCTCTTTGTCACTGAGACTTGTAAATTTTACTATTAGGTGACGGGGTATGGGCCTATTCTTATTGATTTTGAGGGGCGTTCTCTGAACCTCCTGAATTTTGATGCTCGTTCTCTTTGCCATATTGGGGAAATTCTCCTCAATAATTCTCTCCAGTATACCTTCTGCTCCCCTCTCTCTTCCTTCTTCTTCTGGAATCCCAATTATTCTAATGCTGTTTCGTCTTATGGTGTCACTTATCTCTCGAATTCTCCCCTCGTGGTCCAATAGCTGTTTGTCCCTCTTTTGCTCAGCTTCTTTATTCTCTGTCATTTGATCTTCTATATCACTAATTCTTTCTTCTGCCTCATTTATCCTAGCAGTGAGAGCCTCCATTTTTGATTGCACCTCATTAATAGCTTTTTTGATTTCAACTTGGTTAGATTTTAGTTCTTTTATTTCTCCAGAAAGGGCTTTTATATCTCTCAAGAGGGTTTCTCTAATATCTTCCATGCCTTTTTTGAGCCCGGCTAGAACCTTGAGTATTGTCATTCTGAACTCTAGATCTGACATATTACCAATGTCTGTATTGATTAGGTCCCTAGCCTTCGGTACTGCCTCTTGTTCTTTTATTTGTGTTGAATTTTTCCGTCTTGTCATTTTGTCCAGATAAGAGTATATGAAGGAGCAAGTAAAATACTAAAAGGGTGGCAATAACCCCAGGAAAATATGCTTTAACCAAATTAGAAGAGATCCCAAATCCTGAGGGGGTAGAAAGGGGATAAAAAGAGGTTCAAAAAGGAAGAAAGAAAAAAAAAGAAAAGAAAAGAATTAATAAAAAAGAAAACAAATAAGAAAAATGTAAAAAAGAAAAAATATATATTAGACAAACTAATTAAAAATCGTTAAAAAAGCAAAGGATAAAAGTTAATAAAAATTTTAGCAGAAGAAGAGAAAAAAATTAAAAAAGAAAAAAAATTAAATTAACTGCCAGACTAAAAAAAAAATCACAGGGAAAAAGCCATGAGTTCCGTTGTTTGCTTTCTCCTCCTCTGGAATTCTGCTGCTCTCCTTGGTATTGAAACCGCACTCCTTGGTAGGTGAACTTGGTCTTGGCAGGATTTCTTGTTGATCTTCTGGGGGAGGGGCCTGGTGTAGTGATTCTCAAGTGTCTTTGCCCCAGGCGGAATTGCACCGCCCTTATCAGGGGCCGGGCTGAGTAATCCGCTTGGGTTTGCTTTCAGGAGCTTTTGTTCCCTGAGCGCTTTCAGTAGAGTTCCGGAGGGCGGGAATACAAATGGCGGCCTCCTGGTCTTCAGCCTGGCCCAGAGGAGCCGAGAGCCCAGGGCCCCAGTCTCCAGTGCGCCCTCAGAGAACAGCACCCAGCCACTCCCATCTGCCAGACCTCCAGCCATGCTCTGAGCTCACTGAGCCTGCGACCAGTTCAAGGTCACCCCGAGCTGTGAGCTTACTGTCGGCTCTGTCTCTGCAGCTGGCTTTCCCATTCCAATACCCGCAAGCTCTGCGACACTCAGACACCCCCGATCCTTCTGTGACCCTGCGGGACCTGAGGCCACGCTGACCCCGCGTGGGCTTCGCCCCCGTTTTGCCTCTGGAGCAATGTCCCTCAGCGGAACAGACTTTTAAAAAGTCCTGATCTTGTGCTTTGTTGCTCCGCCGCTTGCCGGGAGCCGGCCCCTCCTCCCGGGGTCTATCTTCCCGTCGCTTTGGATTCACTTCTCCACCGGTCCTACCTTTCAGAAAGTGGTTGTTTTTCTGTTTCCAGAATTGCTGTTCTTCTTCTGTTCGATCTGTGGATGGATTTTCAGGTGTTTGCAATCTTTAGATAAGCTATTTAGCTGATCTCCAGCTAGCTGAAGTAGTCAGAGCCTGCTACTTCTCCGCCATCTTGACTCCGCCCCCCCAATCTAAAATTTTATTTTTTAAATTTCTTTTCATAGTTACAGAATTCATTGTTTATGCACCACACCCAGTGCTCCATGCAATACGTGCCCTCCATGATACCCACCACCCGGCTCACCCAACCCTTGACCCACCTCCCCTCCAAAACCCTTAGATTGTTTCTCAGAGTCTATAGTCTCCCATGGTTCTTTTCCCTCTCCAATTTCCCTCAACTCCCTTCTCCTCTCTATCTCCCGATGTCCTCCATGTTATTCCTTATGCTCCACAAATAAGTGAAACCATATGATAATTGACTCTCTGTTTGACTTATTTCACTCAGCATAATTCTTCCAGTCCCGTCCATGTTGATACAAAAATTGGGTATTCATCCTTTCTGATGGAGGCATCATACTCCATAGTGTATATGGACCACATCTTCCTTATCCATTCGTCCGTTGAAGGGCATCTTGGTTCTTTCCATAGGTTGGCGACTGTGGCCATTGCTGCTATAAACATTGGGGTACAGATGGCCCTTCTTTTCACTCCATCTGTATCTTTGGGGCAAATACCCAGTAGTGCAATTGCAGGGTCATGGGGAAGCTCTATTTTGAATTCTTAAGGAACCTCCACAGTGTTTTCCAAAGTGGCTGCACCAACTTGCATTCCCACCCACGGTGGAAGAGGGTTCCCCTTTCTCCACATCCTCTCCAACACACGTTCCTTCCTGTCTTGCTAATTTTGGCCATTCTAACTGGTGTAAGGTGGTATCTCAATGTGGTTTTGGTTTGAATCTCACTGATGGCTAGTGATGATGAGCATTTTTTCATGTGTCTGATAGCCATTTGTATGTCTTCATTGGAGAAGTGTCTGTTCATGTCTTCTGCCCATTTTTTTTGGTGTGATCATCTGTTTTGTGTGTGATGAGTTTGAGGAGTTCTTTATAGATCCTGGTTATCAGTCCTTTGTCTGTAGTGTCATTCACGAATATCTTCTCCCATTCTGTCAGTTGCCTCTTTGTTTTGTTGACTGTTTCCTTTGCTGTGCAGAAGCTTTTGATCTTGATGAAGTCCTCACAATTCATTTTTTCTTTTGTTTCCTTTGCCTTTGGAGATATATCTTGAAAGAAGTTGCTGTGGCTGATATCGAAGAGATTACTTCCTATGTTCTCCTCTAGGATTCTGATGGATTCCTATCTCATGTTGAGGTCTTTTATCTATTTTGAGTTTATCTTTGTGTATGGCATAAGAGAATGGTCGAGTTTCATTCTTCTGCACATAGCTGTCCAATTTTCCCAGGAACATTTATTGAAGAGACTGTCTTTTTTCCACTGGATATTTTTTCCTGCTTTGTCGAAGATTATTGGAAGAGTCGAGGGTCCATATCTGGGCTCTTTACTCTGTTCCCCTGGTGTATGTGTCTGTTTTTATGCCAGTACCAAGCTGTCTTGGTGATCACAGCTTTGTAATGAAGCTTGAAATCAGGCAACATGATGCCCCCAGTTTTGTTTTTCTTTTTCAACATTTCCTTAGAAATTCGGGGTCTCTTCTGATTCAATACAAATTTTAGGATTGTTTGCTCCAGCTCTTTGAAAAATGCTGGTGGAATTTTGATCAGAATGGCATTGAAAGTATAGATTACTCTAGGCAGTATAGACATTTTAACAATGTTTTTTCTTCCAATCCATGAGCATGGAATGGTCTTCCATCTTTTTGTGTCTTCTTCAATTTCCTTCATGAGTGTTCTGTAGTTCCTTGAGTACAGATCCTTTACCTCTTTGGTTAGGTTTATTCCCAGGTATTTTATGTTTCTTGGTGCCATAGTAAATGGAATCAATTTTCTAATTTCCCTTTCTGTATTTTCATTGTTAGTGTTTTTGATGTAGTGTTCAATGATTCAGTAATTGTGCATAAAACCCAGTGCTCCTCAGAACATGTGCCCTCCTTAATACCCATCACCTGGTCATCCCATCCCCCACCCCTCCTTTCTGTAACCCTCAGAAACCTTTGTTTCCCAGAGGTAAGAGTCTCTTATGGATTGTTTCCCTCTCTGATTTCTTCCCGTTCAGTTTTCCCTCCTATCCCTTATGATCCTCTGTCCTGTTTCTTAGATTCCACATGTGAGTGAAACAGTATGACAGTTTTCTTTCTTTGACTGACTTACTTCACTTAGCTAATAACCTTCACTTCTATCCACATCAGTGTAAATGGTATGTATTCATGTTTTCTAATGGCTGAGTAATATTCCATTTATATATGAGCTACATCTTTTTTATCTATTCGTTTATTGATGAATGTCTTAGCTCCTTCCACAGTTTGATTATTGTGGACATTGTTGCTATGAACACTGGGGTGCATGTGTCCCTTCTTTTATGACATCTGTATCTTTGGGGTGAATACTCAGTAGTGCAATTGCTGAGTCGCAGGGTAGCTCTGTTTTTATCTTTTTGAGGAAACTCTACTGTTTTCCAGAGTGGCTGCACCAGTTTATATTCCCACCAACAGTGTAAGAGGGTGCTCACTTCAGCAGTACATATACTAAAACAGTATAAAAGGGTTCCCCTTTCTCCATGTCCTCACCAACATCTGTTGTTTCCTGTCTTGTTAATTTTGGTCATTCTAAGTGTTGTAAGGTGGTATCTCAATGTGGTTTTGATTTGAATCTCCCTGATGGCTAATGATATTGAATATTTTTCATGTGTCTGTTAGCCATTTGTATGTCTTCTTCAGAGAATTGTCTGTTCATACGTTCTGCACATTCCTTAACTGTATTCTTTGTTTCTTGGGTGTTTAGTTTGATAACTTCTATTTCCACCCCAAGTTTTATTGAGATATAACTGACCTTTAACATTGTATTGGATTCAGGTGTACAACACAATGATTTATATATGTATATATTACAAGATGTACACCACACATGTAGTTCACATGCATTACCTCACATTGTTAAATACTTTTTTCTTGGGATGAGAATTTTTACAATCTACTCTGTCACCAACTTTCAAATACACAGCACTGTATTATCAACTACAGTCACCATGCTGTATGTTCATTTAAAAAATATTTATTTGTTATGTTATCTTAGTCTCATACAGTACTTCATTAGTTTTTGATGTAATCTTCCATGAGTAACTATATTTGTATAATTCCCAGGACTCATTACAACACGTGTCTTCCTTAATACCCATCACAGGGTGAACCCATCCCCTCACCCTGAATCCTCTGAAGCTCTCAGATTGTTTCCCAGAGTCCATGGTTCATCTCCACTCTGACCCCCCTTCATTTTCCCCTTCCTTCTCCTAATGTCCTTCATGCTATTCCTTATGTTGCACAAATAAGTGAAACTGTATGGTAATTGGCTTTCCCTGCTTGACTTATTTCACTCAGCATGATCCCCTGTAGTTCCAACCATGTTGATGCAAATGCTGAGTATTCACTTTTTCTGATAGCTAAGTAATATTCCATTGTATATACGGACCACATCTTTTTATGCATTCATCTGTTGAAGGGCATCTCAGCTCCTTCCACAGTTTGGCTATTGTGGACATTGCTGCTATGAGCATTGGGGTGCAGGTGCCACGTCTTTTTGCCACATTTGTATCTTTGGGGTAAATACCAGTACTGCAATTGCTGGGTCGTAGGGTAGCTCTATTTTTAATGTTTTGAGGAACCTCCATACTCTTTTCCAAAGTGCCTGAACCAGCTTACATTCCTACCAACAGTGTAAGAGGGTTCCCCTTTCTCCACAGCCTCTCCCACACACATTGTTTCCTGTCTTGCTAATTCTGGCTACTCTAACTGGTGTAAGGTGGTATCTCAGTGTGGTTTTGATTTGAATCTCCCTCATGGCTAATGATGTTGAACGTTTTTCATGTGTCTGTTAGCCATTTGTATGTCTTCATTGGAGAAGTGTATGTTCATGTCTTCTGCCCATTTCTCGACTGGATTCGTTGTTTCTTGGGTGTTTACTTTGATAAGTTCTTTGTAGATCTTGGATACTAGGCCTTTATCTGTAAGACCATTTACAAATATCTGCTCTCATTCCACAGGTTGCCTTTTAGTTTTGTTGACTGTTTCCTTTGTTGTGCGGAAGTTTTTTATTTTGCTGAAGGCCCAGGTGCTCACCCTCACTTTTGTTTCTCTTTGGATGGAACATCTTTGGAAACACATCTAGCAAGAAGTTGCTGTGACCGATGTTGAAGGATTTACTGCCTGTGTTTTTCTCTAGGATTTTGATGGATTCCAGTCTCACATTTAGATCATTCATCCATTTAGACTTTGTCTTTTTTTTTATAGTGTTAGAGAATGGTGCATTTTCATTCTTCTGCATGGGGCTGCCCAATTTTGACCAACATCATTTATTGAAGAAACTGTGTTTTTCCATTGGATATTTTTCCTGATTTGATGAAGATTAGTTGACCATAGAGTTGGAGGTCCATTTCTGTGTTCTCTATTCTGTTCCATTGATCTATGTGTCTGTTTTTGTGCCAGTGCCATGATACCTTCATGTCACAACTTTGTAATACAGCTTGAACTCAGGCAACATGATGCCCCCAGCTTTGGTTTTCTTTCTTTTTTAAAAATTTTATTTTATTTTTTTCAGTGTTCCAAGGTTCATTGTTTATGCACCACACCCAGTGCTCCATGGATACATGCCCTCCATAATACCCACCTCCAGGCTCACCCAACCACCCACCCTGTCTGCTCCAAACCTCAGTTTGTTTCTGAGTCCACAGTCTCTCATGGTTCTTCTCCCCCTCCAGTTTCCCTCAACTCCCTTCTCCTCTCCATCTCCCCATGTCCTCCATGTTATTTGTTATGCTCCACAAATAAGTGAAACCATATGATAATTGACTCTCTCTGCTGAACTCATTTCACTCAGCATAATCTCCTCCAGTCCCGTCCATGTTGCTACAAAAGTTGGGTATTCATCCTTTCTGATGGAGGCATAATACTCCATAGTGTATATGGACCACATCTTCCTTATCCATTCGTCCGTTGAAGGGCATCTGGGTTCTTTCCACAGTTTGGCAACTGTGGCCATTACTGCTATGAACATTGGGGTACAGATGGCCCTTCTTTTCACGACATCTGTATCTTTGGGGTAAATATGCAGTAGTGCAATTGCAGGGTCATAGGGAAGCTCTATTTTTAATTTCTTAAGGAACCTCCATACTCTTTTCCAAAGTGCCTGAACCAGCTTGCATTCCTACCAACAGTGGAAGAGGGTTCCCCTTTCTCCACAGCCTCTCCCACACACGTTGTTTCCTGTCTTGCTAATTTTGGCCATTCTAACTGGTGTAAGGTGGTATCTCAATGTGGTTTTTTTTTAAATTTTATTTTTTATTTTCAGCATAACAGTATTCATTATTTTTGCACCACACCCAGTGCTCCATGCAATCCATGCCCTCTATAATACCCACCACCTGGTACCCCGACCACCCACCTCCCACCCCTTCAAAACCCTCAGATTGTTTTTCAGAGTCCATAGTCTCTCATGGTTCACCTCCCCTTCCAATTTCCCTCCACTCCCTTCTCCTTTCCATCTCCCCATGTCCTCCATGCTATTCCTTTTGCTCCACAAATAAGTGAAACCATATGATAATTGACTCTCTCTGCTTGACTTATTTCACTCAGCATAATATCTTCGAGTCCTGTCCATGTTGCTACAAAAGTTGGGTGTTCGTCCTTTCTGATGGAGGCATCATACTCCATAGTGTATATGGACCACATCTTCCTTATCCATTCGTCCATTGAAGGGCATCTGGGTTCTTTCCACAGTTTGGCGACTGTGGCCACTGTTGCTATAAACATTGGGGTACAGATGGCCCTTCTTTTCACGACATCTGTATCTTTGGGGTAAATACCCAGGAGTGCAATGGCAGGGTCATAGGGAAGCTCTAGTTTTAATTTCTTAAAGAATATCCACACTGTTCTCCAAAGAGGCTGCACCAACTTGCATTCCCACCAACAGTGGAAGAGGGTTCCCCTTTCTCCACATCCTCTCCAACACATGTTGTTTCCTGTCTTGCTAATTTTGGCCATTCTAACTGGTGTAAGGTGGTATCTCAGTGAGGTTTTAATTTGAATTTCCCTGATGGCTAGTGATGATGAACATTTTTTCATGTGTCTGATAGCCACTCATATGTCTTCATTGGAGAAGTGTCTGTTCATATCTTCTGCCCATTTTTTGATGTGATTATCTGTTTTTGAGTACTGAGTTTCAGGAGGTTTTTTTTTTTTTTTTTTTTTAATAGATCTTGGATATCAGCCCTTTGTCTGTACTGTCATTCACAAATATCTTCTCCCATTCTGTGTTTGCCTCTTTGTTTTGTTGACTATTTCCTTTGCTGTGCAGAAGCTTTTTATCTTGATGAAGTCCCAAAAGTTCATTTCCACTTTTGTTTCCTTTGCCTTTAGAGACATATCTTGAAAGAAGTTTCTGTGGCCGATGTTGAAATGGTTACTGCCTATGTTCTCCTCTAGGCTTTTGATAGATTTCTGCCTCACATTGATGTCTTTTCTCCATTTCGAGTTTATGTTCGTGTACAGTGTAAGACAATGGTCGAGTTTTATTTTTCTGCACATAGCTGTCCAATTTTCCCAGCACCATATATTGAAGAGACTGTCTTTTTTCCACTGTATTTTTTTTTCCTGATTTGTCAAAGATTATTTGACTGTAAAGTTGTGGGTCTATATCTGGGTTCTCTACCCTTTCATAACAGTATTTTAAGAGGCCCCATATCCTGCAGCCAGAGGACAAGTATTACTGAGAATGGGGCCTAGCACCCAATCAAAGAGTGGCAAGGATTGTAGCAAAAGCTGAATTCAAAGTCCCAGATGTGCCTCCCATGAAAGAAAGGATCTAGAGTGAAAGAGTGGGACCCCAAGACCTGGGATGAACACAAATGAATCAGGGTCTGGGGTCATAAAGAAGGGGAGGTGTGGGCCTCTGCACCAGGTGCAGACCCCATTCCACAGATGTGCCGCCATGCCTGAAAGAAATGACACTGTCCAGGTATAATCCTGCCATTGTCACCACATAACTAAGTGCACTTCATCTTTGGGAATGTGTTGGGAATTCTTTTATGGCCATAGCATGGAACAATGAATGGATGTGCATGTGCTGTAGGGCTCAGGGTGTGTGGGTTGCTGCAGTGGCTCTTCCCAATGCCTGTGCACCACCAGTGGGTCGAATTCTTGGTGGAGTACGACCATGGAGTGCATCTTTACTGATACTTATCTGCCCACTCTGTGCCTACAGACGCAGGTGGTGACACCTTCCATGACAACTGCGAGTCTGTCATCTTCCTGCGGGTTGATCCATTTCTTGCTCTGTATTTGGAGAATGTGGTCCAGGTGTGTGCACTTGGAGAGCTGGGTCATCCCTCTTCGTGGCCCCTAATGCTTTTTGCCTTAAAGTCTGTTTTACTTGAGATCAGCTTTCCTTGGGTGAATATCACCAAGCTTAACCAGCTTCATATTTTATATTAAAAAAACAGAACATAAGGGGTGCTTGGGGGGGCTCAGTTGGTTAGGCATCTGCTTTCAGCTCAGGTCATGGTCTCGGGAGCCTGGGATCAAGTTCTGTGTTGGGCTCTCTGCTCACTGGGGTGTCTGCTTCTCTCTCTTCCCACCCTAAAGCTCTCTCAAATAAATAAATGGAAAAAAGCACAAAACACAAAAACCACATTATACATAGAAATATTCTCTGCACACCACTGACACGCAAGTAGAGTGTCCAGCCTATTTATATTGGAGCTCGTAAGCTTCCTGTGTGTGGGGATTCATGTACTTCATCAGGTCTGGAAGGCTTTTGGCCATTATTTAATTATTTAATGGATTACATGCATGTGTATTTGTCTCAATATACTAGAAACCATGGATTCAAACTGATGCACCCAACCTGCCACCCGGCACAGGACCCATCCAGTTCTTTCCCTCTCGGGGAATGTGGGTCCCTCCTATCCTCCACTCTTCTGGGCGTGTTCACTCACCTGGTCAGCCCCTGGCTGTGCCAGCCTCTTGTCCCTGCTCACCCGGATACCTTCCTGTCATCTCCAGTGTGGAGGTCCCGGTTGTGCCCTCGGAACCTCCAGACCCTGCTTCAGACCTCACTTCTCAGTCTGGGTGGGGCTCTGAGCTCTGACTGTGCATGTCCCCACCCCTGCTGCCCCGACCTGCGCACCCAGCAGATTCGGGGTAAAGTGCTCAGGAAAGGAAAGGATCCAGGTTCAATAGTGTCCCCCCCAAATTCATGCCCAGCCACAGCCTGTAACTGCGACCCTATTTGGACATGGGCTTCTTGAAGACGTAATCAAGTTACGATGAGACTGTATATGAATCGGTGGGTCCTCCATCCAGTAGGACTACCGCCCTTTAAGAAGAGGGACATGTAGGCACAGCGACATGGGCCACACGCTATGTGAGGCAGAGATCGGTGTGACACATCCAAGGCCGAGGGATGCTGTTGTGTGCAGCCCCCTGAGGCTGGAAGGGGCAGGGGGTTCCCCTCGAGGCGCGGGGGGAGCGCAGCCCTCCCACACCGTGACACCAGACTTCGGGCCTCCAGGGCTGCGTGAGGCGGCCACACGGCTGTAGGAGGGGCCAGTCTCTCTGGTGGCCAAGTTCTGCCCCTGGGCGCTTTAAGATGACGCTGCCTTCTCGTGCTTCCGTCGCTCCTGCTGCGGCGTCGACTGCCTGTGTCACCCTGCCTGGAAGCCGGTGCAAGTGTCCCCTCGGGACACACTCACCTTCCTCCACGTGTCAGCTCGCTCAGTAAAGCTGGTCCCCTGGACCTTTTCTCTTCTTGACTCCAGTGTGGTAGCGCCCTGCTCTGGGGCTTCCGTGCCGTCTCCGGATCGGTGGGGTACGCTCATGCGTCCCTTCTTCTGTCTCTTGGTCAGCGTGACTCCCCTCGACCTCATGCACACCGCGCCCCCTCCTCCTTTCCCCGGCCCGTCCCCTCCGAGGTCAGTCCTTTTTAAGAAACAATTTTGGGGGCGCCTGGGTGGCTCAGTGGGTTAAGCCTCTGCCTTCGGCTCAGGTCATGATCTCAGGGTCCTGGGATCGAGCCCCGCATCGGGCTCTCTGCTCAGCGGGGAACCTGCTTCCCCCTCTCTCGGCCTGCCTCTCTGCCTACTTGTGATCTCTGTCTGCCAAATAAATAAATAAAATCTTAAAAAAAAAAAAAGAAAAAGAAACAATTTTGGACCTGCTATGCCTCTTGGTCCTTCTTTTCTTACCTTTTACTGAGGTTTTTGTCTATACAATGATTATCTCCTTTCTTGCTTTGTGTTTGCTCTCTCGCTCCGGCAAACTCGGGCTCAGTGTTAACTCGGTGTTGTCTCTTTTCCAGACACATAGGGCCGCAGATTCCTCTTCGGACGTGATGCGAGACGTGGGCTGGTCCGTTACGTTTGTCTTGGACTCCCATTCCCTCATGGTGTTGGCAGGGAGCTTGCTGTGCGATGGGCCCAAACATTTCGAAGTTTACGGAGTTGTGACCCAGGGCCCAGCAGATGGAGGTTTCTACAAGTTCCCGGTGTGCTTGAGCAATGACCCTGGACTTCTGGGTCCGGACCCCGTGAAGCCTGCCGGCCCGTACCGTGGTTCCGCTCTCAGGTCTCGTGCCCGCTCTGCTCAGGCCCGGACCCCACGTTGCCACTGATGCTGCTCCAGGGAGGGCAGCGTGACCTCTGCTGTGCCTGATGCAGGGGTTGTCCTCAGCCCCACGACAGGACCCGTCCACAGCACTGGTCGCAGCTGGAACCCCTCCCTCTCTGACTCCTGCTCCCAGCCTTGGCGCGCGCGGCCTGCCGCCAAGGTCTTCTCTTCTCCACACGTTTCATCCTTGCTCGTCCCCGCCGTCCCATGCAGATAAAGGCTGGCCTGTGCCTACGGTTCCAGATCCGAGTCCCCATCTCTGCCCTCTTCCTGAACACTGTCCTCCTGGGTTTTGCTGTGGGAGCCCCAAGCCAGCGTCCTTCCTGGGTGTCCAATTAGCTGCTCAACGTGCCGTCCGTGGATGGGAGCTCTTCATTCCCTGATCTCAGAAACTGGCAATTCCCTCCAAGCTGCGGGTCGGGAGGCCCTCTGGGCGCAGTTCTGCCTCTGAGCAAACTTGTCTGGTCTCCCTCCCACCCCCAGGAAGTGCTTGATCTGAGCCCTACTTTCCGCTGCCTCTGCCCCCAGACCACTGCCCTGCCCCCAGGTCAGACTTCTGCGGTGGTGACGACCGAAACCCCTCTGGGGGCTTCCTGTCCCCTCGGAGTGAGGCACTGGGTTCAGGTCTGCCCCAGGACCTTCTGCCTGCAATGTGGCGCCCCCAGGCCCACGCTGACCCCGCAGCTCCGCCACCCCCTCGGGAAGGTTCCTGGTCATCAGCCGAGTAGCAGCGGGCATCGGCGTCCGTGGCCGGCATCCTTGTCTCTTATGGGGCATTTGCTCGTTTCACCTGTGCTGTCCGTCCCTCATCGGGACGGTGGTGCCACAGTGCGGACACCTGTCTGTGTGTCCACCGGACGGCCATGTGGCGCGTGGTGGGCTGGCAAGAAGCAGCTGGTGGTTTGGAGCTGCTTTTCTTTGATTATCGGCGACTTTCAGCAATGTCGTGTGTTTTCTTGGTCATTTGTGTTCACAGGCCACTGGGAATGATTTCTCCCTTCCCCTTCCCACTGAAAACTTCCCCTTGAAGGTCCAGTTTCTCCCGCTCTCTGCAGTGTCCCTTGGTCCTTCACTGACCCGGTGAGGGTTAGCTTCATGGTTCACTTGACCAGGCCGAAGTACTCAGATGTTCCGCCAAACACGGGCCCAGAGAGTGAAGGTATTTTAAAAATGCGATTGGCCCCTCAGTCAGGAGGCGTCAAGGAGAGCAGACGGCCTCCACGTGAGGGTGGGCCTTGTCGAATCAGCTGAGAGCTTGGAGAGGAAAAAGGCTAAGGTCCGCAGAGGAGGCGGGGCTCTGCCTTCAGACGCCTTCTGACCTGACCTGCAGCGCCCATTCTGGGTCTCCGGGCTGCGGGTCTGTTTTACGGATTCTGGGCTCACCAAGCCTCCACCGTCACGGATCCAGTTCCTTAAAATAAGCCCCATATGTTTCTGTGACTTTAAAGCAGGACTGAAGCTTGCCTGTGGCACACACCGTCTGCCTGTCTGCCTCTCGGTCGCCGGCCGACCCCTCACCCGCCTCTCCCCCTCCGTCTGTCTGGTGCGCCTGTTCATTCTCCGGAGAGCTCTGACCAGCACTCTTCCTGACGTCCGGCGCTTTGGCCACTGGCCTCCCTCCTTTTTCCTTGTTCGTGGAGACTCTCTCCCGATAGATGTTTACTCTTTGGTCCGTAGGCAAATCTGCCGATCTTATTTTTTAAAGTTTCTGGCTCTGCTGTCTTTCTGAGAACGCAAATGCCTCCCCGCAGCCCCTCTGGTCTGGCCGTTGGTTTGTATCGGTCAGTAGTGCTGGTCCCGAGTTGGCTTTTGTCCGACGGTGGGAGCAGGGTCCTGTCTCCTTGTACTGATGGAGCCCGGCTGCCACCATCCGACTTCCAGGGGGACCGCAGCAAACCTGGGCCTGGCCGTGGGTTGGGAATGGTGTCGGGGCCTTGGCTGGAGAACAGAAGCCTGGTTTCTGCCCAGGTGCTGGGAAGCCTGCATCCACAAGCCCGGCGGTGGTGGTGGGGGGACAGGACTGGCTCAAACTTTCCCCTCAGACAGCAGGAGGGGGGGATGGGTAGGGCCCCACCCAGGTGGCTTGTGAACTCCACACGGGGACCCGGCTTGTCACACCTTGATTTAGTGTGGGCGGTGACTGTGTCCTGTTTACCACACAGCTGGAAACAGATGTTCCTGCCCAGGGCGGACGCGTCCAGGCGGACACGGTTGCGGTGGCTCGGGGGAGCTGCAGAGCGTGCTGGGAAACGGCCCTCCGCCTGCAGGTCGCCGGGCTGCCTTAGCGCGGGGGCCGCCGTGCTGGGGAAGGTCGCGAGCACATTGGTTGCTTGGAGGGAACCCCCCCGGGCCGGGCCCCACGGAGGCGGTCACCCGCCTCCAGCAGACAGATTTCTGTAGTTGGGCCCTGGTCCGTTGTTGCTTATTTAGGACAAAAGGGGAAGCCGCGGTAGAAGGCCGCCCCTGGGTTCTTCCGCTGCAGGAGCCCGCCGCACCGGCCGGAGGGGCTGGGGCTCAGGCGTGCTTTAGGGAAACAGAGCTCAGGGCACTCTGTAAGCATGTTTCCTGGACAGAAAGATGCTCAAACACTGAGCCTCTGGCCCAACCAGCTGCCCGGCATGCTCAGGGCGAGACGAGGGTCAGGGGCTTGGGGGCGGCCCCTCCCCTCCTGTTCTCCTGGGGCCTGCGGATGGGGCTTCACGGTGTCCACCCAAGGGCCTGGGAAAAGCCAAGGCCGTCCCTGGGAACAGCCGTGGTCCCACAGGGGCTTATCCGGGCGAGGCTGGGCTGGAGGCTCGGGTCTGAAGGCCCAAGTGCCGCCCTCCTCTGAGGCCGGCAGGACCGTTCGTGCATACTTTCTGCTACTGTGGACGTGGGGTGTGTGCCTGGGGCCTCGAGGCCAGGCTGGGAGGCGGGCAGAGCCAGGGGCGCAAGGAGGGTTGTCCTGGGCAGGCTTGGGTGGCTGGGCCGGGCCGGCAGGCTGGGTTGGGGTGCAGGAGCCCCTACCTCTTTTCTGGTGTAAAGGGAACCTTGATGTGTTCCCGAGGCTTTGGGACAGAGCTGTGTCCTCAGGACCCGGCCGAGGGCTGTAGGGGCGCGGCTCGAGTGGGGAGCTCTGGGCGGCGGGGCGTGCGGCGTGCGGCGTGCAGGAGGACGGTGGTGGTGACGCTGGGTGACTTCCGGGGTCCATGCGGCGGGAGCTCGCTTACAGAGAGGGCAGCGTGGGGGCGGGTAGGCCTGGGAAGATCCGTAAATCGGCCCCGCCCGGGGGCGGACACGGGGAGCCAGGGTGCTCGTGTGCGGCGGCGGCGTCCCTTCCCTCAGCAGCCGCTTGCCGAGCACCTACTGTGCGCCGGGCTGTGCTTGTGTGCTGGGGGTCGTGGGGGGCAGCAGGAAACACTGTGCTCTCGGCGTGGACCTTCTCGGGGAGCAGAAGGAGGAAACCAAGCGCACGGCGGAAAGGGACGCGCAGGGCGTGCGGGCCGGGGGCTGCGGAGAGGAGAGCCCGGCAGGGCTGGCAGAGGGCAGGGCGCGTCGCCGCCAGGGGCCCCGTGTGCCGATTTCTGGCGAATCGTGGGGGAGGCCAAGGCCTGAGAGGCTGCGGAGGCCAAGGCGGGCAGGGCGGCCGCACAGGACGCGACCGCGGGCGGGCGCTGCGGACACCAGGGCGGTGGGCCGGCTGGTGCCGGAGACGCGGTGTCCTGGGAGTACGCCCAGGGCTGGGATAGCGGGAGGCGTGTAGGGGAGGGAGGAGTCTGTGCTCAGCGTGCGGCCTGAGCCCCTGGAAGGGGGGGCCCTGGGCCGGCAGGGGTCAAGGTCAGGCATGGGCAGGTGCAGCCCCTCCAGAGGCTCTGGGACACAGCCCGTCAGGCTTTCGGGCTTCAGGAGCAGCAGCTCGGGCTCGTGGCCCTGCCTCCACTGCACAGCCACAGGAGCTGCCTTGCTCTGGGGTCGCCCCACCTTCTCCCATGGGCTCTGTGACAACACTGGCCCTGTTCCGCCAGGACCTTGAACGCTGACCCACATGCCTCTGCAAGCGTCTTTGCCCTGGAGGTCACGTGCAGTCTGTAGGGGTAACGCGTGCAGGTTTTGGGGGCTGAGTCAGCTGATCTCAGCCTGACGTCCGGCTGTGGCATTTTGGGTGTCAGGTGTGGGCTGAGCTCCCGTGGCGACATGTGGAGTCGAAGTCCGCGCCGAGGGACGGGGTGTGACCTGGAGCCGTGAGCTCGGAGGAGGGGGGTAGAGGCAGCAGGAGTGTCGCTGTGGACCGGCGGGGGTGGGGGCTGGGCTTGGCAGGCCCCCCTGCACCCTTGCCCCTGGCCAGTGGGTGGGGAGGGCAGGAGACGCAGGAGTCGTCTGCCGCTCTCACCTGCCCGCTGTGCCCCCTCCGTCTCCTGCAGCCGGGGACCCCGGGGGACAGTGGGACGGCCACCGCTGACCGTGTGCTGAGCCGTGCCAGGGTCTTCTCTACGTCCCCTTGGCACGGCGGCGTTCACCGCTCACCACACTCCACGTGGGCGTGGGCTCCTGCCCGCGGTGCCGGCCGGACGGAGACAGGAAGGTCGGGGTCGTCCCTGCGGCTGTGGGGCACACAGGAAGAGCTCTGTGTGGGGGCCGTCCCGACTGCCAGCCCGGCTGTCCTCTCGTGGCGCGTGGAGCCTGTGCGGGCCCGTGTCCGTGTGCACACGTGAGCACAAGAGTCCGCAGACCGGCCGTGTCCTGCGCATGTGCACGTGTTTGCGCTCATGTGTGTGCACTCGTGTCAGCAGGGGCAGAGGGCACACGTGCCCGGCTTGTGTCTGCGCACTTGTGCTTGGGTGTGGGCTGTGCTGTGCACACACGTACGCAGGGGCGCCCCGTGCGCATGCAGGGAGCAGCACCTCCCGTTCCCTTCGGGGCAGAGGGGCCTCACCAGCGTTTTCCCACAGGGGCGCCTCCCACGGCCTGCACTGCCGGTGCCGCACCCCAGGCCCGCTGTGAACCCTTGGACGCTTGCCCGCAGCCTTCTGGGGCCTCTGACCGGGGCAGATGCTGACGACAGAGACGGGGAAACAGGAGGCACGGAACGAGCAAGGTTGTTTATGGGGCCGGCCGGCCAGTGTGAAGGCAAGGGGCTGCGGTGAGGTCTGCTGGCTCGGGGGTGTGCGGGCTGCGACGCCCTCCTCTCTGGGCCTGGCCGCTGAGCTCTGGACAGGGGTGGACAGCGGTGCGCGGGGCGTGGGCGGAGGTGGGGCTGGAGTCCGGGCTGGGCCCCTTTGCCCTTGGCGACAGCATGGAGGCTGAGCGTCACTTCACCTGCAGTGAGAGCCCGGGGTCAGGAAGGGGGCGGGTCTGACGGGAGGGTCCCCAGAGGACAGGGCCCAGGCCCCCGAGTCCTGCCCAGCTGAGTCCGACGTGAGCAGGCGCCCAGTATCTGTTCCACCATAGGGGTCTGTGGCCCATGACTGCCGCACACGCCTCCTGCTCCCCGCGGGCTCCCTGGGCCGGCCCAGCCTGTCCCCAGCCCTGCACACAGGCGTGCCGTCCGCCTCACCTTGATGAAGGTGACAAAGCCGCTGTAGAGCAGAGTGAGCAGGAAGAGGGCGGCAAACGTGGGCCACAGCCCGCCCGTGTCCTCCAGGTCCGTGGCGTCCCCCAGGTCCGTGGTGTCCCCCAGGTCCGTGGTGTCCCCCCTGCTCTCGTTGTGGCTCTGGGGCGGTGGGGGCGTCGTGGCCAGACCTGGGGAGCGAGGGCACCGGTGAGGAGGTTCAGTCCCCCACGCAGGGGGAGCCGCGGGACGGGCCGCTGCTTAGGGACGCCCCCTCCTGACGTGGTGCCCTCCTGACGTGGCGCCCTCCTGACGTGGCCCCTCCTGACGTGGCCCCTCCTGACGTGGCCCCTCCTGACGTGGCCTCTCCTGACGTGCACCTGTGAACCTTCTCCCTGCCCGCACCAGGGGCTCCCAGAGCCCGAGGGGCCCAGCACCGAGCCACGCACAGACCGCACCCAAACACCCTGATGTAACAGTCCGCAGGACAAGTGTGTGCGGCAGGTGCATGGCACATAGCGGGTGTAGACACACGGGCAGGGCTGGCGGCGACCCGGGGCTGGGCAGGGCCCTCAGAGCGACAGGGAGCCCTCCAGGACTGCCTGGATGCCCGCGGCTCTGTCCCCCATGTCCCAGGGTGGGGCTGGTGCCGCTCTGAGCCCCTGCCCAGGGTGGGCTAAGGTGGCGGACAATGTCCTCTTCCCTGGAGTCAGGTGACCTGGCCCTCTGTGCGTCCCCAGCCCTCTCGTGGCTTTAGCTGCGCATGGTTTATAGGGTGTCTGTGGTGTCTCTGCTAGTTCCTGCAGGCCAGACTGTCCTTCCTTTTCTCCTACGTCCTAACTGGAGCCTCAGAAACCCCTTTGCTGTGGAGCAAGGCTGGGCTGTGGGGAAGGCTTGCGGCAAGACGCCCTCAGGGAGGGCACCGCGATTAGCAGGGGGAGGCCCGGGGTGGTGCTGAAGAAGCAGAAGGGCTCCGGTGTCGGCTGGGGGACCCCTGCCTCCGTCTGGACCGGGCCGCACGCAGCCCTCACACGAGGAGGGGGCATGTGTAACTTCACAGCAACCCTGAGGAGCCCAAATGTCCCCCAGCTGTACGGCCGCCAGTGTGTCAGGCCTGTCCCGCAAGCACCACCCTGTTTGGGAACAGGGGACCCGTGCTGGGCTGAGGCAGAGGACAGCCTGTGGGTGGAGGATGGGGGGAGCCTGGGGGTCCGGTGAGGACAGCAAGCAGCAACCCCAGAAGGAGCAAAGCCCCAGCTGCAGGAGGAGGGGCTGGGACCCTGCGGAGCCACGGAGGACGGGCTCCTTCCAAGGGGTCCGGGTTGCCAGAACCAGCCGCCCCCGCCTGGCTGGAGGAGGGGTCCTGGAGATACTCACGGGACCCCAGCTGCCCCCGGCGCGGCCCCACCTGCATGGCTCAGCCTGTAGTGGGGTGCTGAGGGCTGGGCCCTCCCAGAGGAGGGCTTTCTCCCCAGTCGGTCCTGGGGGCCTGGGGGCTTGGGGGCCAGGGGGCCAGGCTCCCTGTACCCTCTGCGGGGCGTCCTGTCTCCAGACTGTGTGACCCTGGCAGGAGGCTCTGCCCCTGCCAGAAGATGTGGCACGCGTGGCCTCTGGAGGCTCCGAATCTGTGCGTGGGCACCAGACGCACAGCTGTGGGCACAGGGTGAGGGCAGTGCTGGGCCCTGGAGGGGCTCGGCCACCCCTGCTCGCTCACACGGCCCTGTTGCACCCCTGCCCTGCTCCACATGTACTCAGAGACGCGGACGCTGGGAGGGGTCCTGCCACCGCAGGCGTAGAGCCACGTCCGGTGCAGGGGCCGCAGGGCCAGGCTGCCTCGTCGGAGCTGCGCGGTGCCCGCTGGGCAGGCCTGGCCTCTCCGCGTGCTGGGGTCTGCATGTGCTCAGGTCCCCGGTGTGCGCGCCCACACAGCTGGAGCCGGCAGCCGGGGCTCTGCACGGGGTGGCACCGCAGTCTCCAGCCTTAACGGAGTCCACACGGGGCCGGGTCCAGCCTCTCCTGTGACCTGACCTCGAGAGGCTGGGTCTGCGCCTCTGGGCAAAACCCACCTCCTGCTTGTAGGAGACGGGAACAGGAGGACGGTGGGCCTGGGCCTCAGGGGCCCACGGGAGGGAGGATGCGCAGGGCCAGGAGGCTGCTCTGCGGGCCCCGGCCGGCGGCACTCGGAGAGGAAGGGGGCCGTGAGCCGCGGCAGGCGGCCTGCAGCTGTCCCTCAGAACGAGGCATTTCCTGACATGTAAGCACGGGAAATGCCACTAGCTACCCAGCACGTTTAGACGTAGCCTCAAAAAACACACGTCCTCAACGGGCCTCTGGGGGAGAGGGTGACTGGTGTCCGGAAGGCCAGCAGCGGGGGACGCCGGGCTGCTCGGGGCAGACGCCGCCTGCTCCGTTTTCCCGGTGCCCCCCTTCCCTGGAGAGCACCTGTGGCCGTGGGCCGATGCCGTCGGATGTGCGGCGCAGCTACGACTGTCCTGCGCGACCGGACGCGTTCCGCCCTCCCTCTCGTTCGTCCGCAGGCGGGTGACTGAGGTCTGGCCTGCGGGTCTCTAGCTAATAAAAGTGGGGCTGAGGAGTTGTTCGGGGCGACCGTCTCTTCTCCGGTCGCCCCCGGCTCCCTCTCTCTTGCAGCTGACTGGTTTGTGCCTCATTCTTCTCCCGTGCGCCGTCAGGAAGCGGCAGCGGCCCAGGGCAGGTGGCATCCAGAGAGAAGGGGGTGGTGCCGGGAAGACGGGTGGAGGACCAGGAGTCCCAGCCTTGGGCGGGCAGGGAAGGCCTGGCCCCGGGACTTTAGGGGAAGCCTACTGGAGCAGTCCAGGTACGCTGGGGGTTAAAGAGCTGCCCCCTCCCTGGGGCTCCCTACGGGCTGCTGCCCACCAGGCTGCCTCCAGGGCCAAGCCGGGCTGTTGGAGCCGTGGGGTCAGTGCTACTGTGTTGGAAGGGGGCCTGCTGCCGGGGTTGGGCCGTTGGCAGGGTGTCTGAGCCCGTGGAGCCTGGCACAGCGGTCCCACATGCCCCTCACATGGCTGCCGTGGGCCTCCACTGGGTACCTCCCCCCACCCAGGTCCCAAGGGCGGCCAGACTGCCTCTCCATGAGCAGAAGGAGGGCGGTGTCCTGCTGCCTGTGTGGCCTGCGGTGTCCGGCGCTGTCCTACCAGGGCTTTGCTGCACTGGATGGGGCCACAGGAGGTCTGACAAGGGCCTCAGAGGGGGGAGTAAGCCCTAAACCTTCCCCATGAGCCCCCACCGTGGTGGGCCTTCGTCCCCTCTGCCCTGTAGGGGGCCTGCAGTCGGGGCCCGTCGTGGGGCTGCGCCGGTCAGATGTCCCCGGGCACCGAGGCCAGCACCCACTTCTGGGTCTGTCTGTTTCCCGAGGTGCTGCCTGATCTGCACCCAGCTGTGTGGCACATCTTGCTGGGAAATGGTTGCTCTTTGGGGCCTGGCAGGGTGACAGCCACCTTACAGCCCTCCGAGTCCAGCGCATGGCGTGTAGACAGAACAGGTGTCCAAGATGCCGAGCAGGCCGGCGTGGAGCCATCGGGTGGGTGGCCCAGGGCCTTGGCTGCAGCCCCAGGACCCGACCCGCTGGGCTCCGGGAGGGCTGTCCCTCCCCACCGCGCCCGGGCTGGGAGGAGGCTTGGACAGGAGCCATCAGGCCCGGGGGTGACTCACTAGCGTCCAGGCTCTGGCTGCTGCTGAACAGCTTCCGGGAGGCGTCATGCCTCACCACACACGTGTAGGTGGCCGGCCCTGGGCTCTGGGCTGCGAGGACGCGCAGGACACTCCAGGTCCAGAACGTGTTGTTCCCAGGCTGGGCCATGGGGCGTGCGGTGGCAAAGGCAGCAGGGTCCACCTCCGTGCGGCCCTTGAGCCAGGTGAGGAGGATGTCCGGGGGCGAGAAGCCCGACACCTCACACAGGAGCCAGGAGGCGGCTTGGCGCACGGTCAGGACGCGGACAGTGAGGCTGCTGGGCGCGGCGGCCGCTGCGGGGAGAAGTCCGATCATGCTGGGGCCACCCGAGGCCTGGGCGAAGCTGGGGGGCCCGCGGAGGGCCGGTCCCCACCCCCTCGGTGTCTCCGTGTGGAAGGAGGGGGAGCCACTGTGCTGGGCGGGGGCTGCGCGTGCGGGGCCCCAGCCTCCCCGTCTCCTGGACCCTGGAGCCGGCCTCACCGTGCTGTCCCGGTGCCACAGACGCCACCTGGGCCGGCCTGTTGGGCAGGCTCAGCCTGCAGGCAATGCTGGTCCCCGAGGCCCACAGGGACACGGGCAAGGCCAGCCGGCTGCTCAGGCTCTGGGAGCCGTTGGTGTGCTCCTCCCGCAGTTCCTCCTCCACCGCCCCGCTGGGGGGCGCCCCGGCCACTGCCCAGGACATGCGGGCCTCCTGCAGGTCATCCCCCACCGCCAGGCAGGTGAAGGTGGCCTCTCCCTGGAGCCACGGGCCCCGCAGGGGAGGCTGCAGCAGGTAGAGGCTGGGAGGGTGAGTGTGGTTCCGGCAGTCTGCCAGAGGAGAGCGACCTTGGTCAGTGAGGGGACCCCGGTCAGCGGTCAGCGGGGGACCCCGGTCAGCGGTCAGCGGGGGACCCAGGTCAGCGGTCAGCGGGGGACCCAGGTCAGGGGTCAGCAGGGGACTCAGGTCAGGGGTCAGCGGGGGACCCAGGTCAGCGGTCAATGGGGGACCCTGTCGGTGGCCAGTGGGGGGGGACCCCGTCAGTGGTCACTGGGGGACCCTGGTCAGTGGGGGGCACGCAGACCCTGCCTGGGAGTGGTGCTGTGGGCAGTGCCCGGCCCACGTCTGCTTCGCTCCCCAGGGCAGACCTCCCCTTTGTGGCTTCCTGGCCTCCCGCTGCCCGGCTAGGATGCCCCCGGGTCCCCCAGTCCACTCTTCCCCGCCTCCCCCCACTCTGTGCCCCAAGGAACTGGCCTCTGAGCGTAGCGTCCACTGGGCTTCCTGACTCCGCGGCTTGTGCCCGGGTGTGGCGGGTGGAGGACACTAGGAGGGAAGGGGGGGTGAGACCAGGGACTCACTGGGGCTGTGGCCTCCCGGGGCCCCCCAGCCTTCCTGCTCTCTGGGGTCCAGAGACCTGCCCTGGCCCCTCGTCGGCGCTCCTGAGTGGTCATGCCACAGTGACGCCTACAGTTAGGGTGAGGACGGCCGGAAGTTATTGGGCCTTGGGTTTGGGACACACGGGGGACCTGCAAGCGTGCTCTGCAGAGGGTCAGCCGTGAATACTTAGGTTAGCCGTTACGGGGTCTCTCTCCGTCCTCCCCACCCCCATCCTGCCAGAGCTGCTCGGGTTGCGGGAAATAGGCTCAGGGCTGTGGGCCGTGCGGCCCTCCCGGGGGGATGGTGCTGGCCTGTTGGGAGGGCTGGGCTCGTGGGGCCACACACCCCAGTCTGCCCCTGGGACGCCATACGCCCCTGGAGGCCTCTCCCCGGAGCTCTGCCTGGGCCTGAATCCTGGCCAGCCAGTGGATGCGCCCTGCATGGACAGGGACTGGCGGGGACCCCTGCCCCAGGCCGGGGGTATTTGGATCCTTGCCTGGAGGGCGGTCCCCTCTGGGTCTGACCGGGCTGTGCTGAGCCGGGCGTGGGTGGTGGAGGAAGATGGGGTTGTCAGGGGCGCGGGGGGCTGTGGAGGGGCCACGGAGGGGCCACGGCAGACCACAGCCTCTGCCCCAGCATCCCCAGGGCTTCTCTGAGAGCATGGCTTGCTGCCCTGCTTCGAGGAGCGAGTGCTGGACCTCTGCCGAGAAGCAGGCAGGGCGGCTCTGGCCCCGTGTGGCCCTTGGAGAGGCCCCTGGGTTGGGGGCAGCTCTCGGAGAGGGGCTCTGGCTGCGGGACCCCTGGGTCCGTGGTCAGGGGTCCTGAGCCTCAGGTGGCTACAGCTCTGTCAGGGCCACGGGGCCAAGTCCACCCTGCCGGGCATGTCGGCCGTGTGTCCTCACGTGAGGCTCTGGGACAGGCTCCCGTCCGAGCCCTGCCCTGGGCCCGCTGAGTCCCGGTGCTGGCCGGAGGCCCCACCCCGTCCGCTGTGCTCACTGCAGGTGTGCGGGGGTCTCCTGTCCACAAGGGGCCTGAGGGGGCGCCTGCTGGGCCCCAGTGCGTGGTGTGGCCGGTTCTCTGCAGACACCGCCCCCAGAGAAGTCGCGGAGGGCTGCCGAAGGCGTCCGACTGAGGGACAGGAAGGCAGGAGGGCTCCTCACCTGGGGCGCTGGGTGTGGAGGTCTCCGGTGGAGACGGCCCGTGAGCCGGTGGGTCAGTCTTCCTTTCCCAGGACTCTGAAGTCAGAGGGCGGTGGCGGGGGAGGGTCAGACGGTGTGTGTCCGGGTCGGGGGCTGCCCGGTGGGGGCCTGGGGACGGGGATGGCAGGAGGGTGGGGCGACTGGCCACGGGCGTGCTGGGCACAGCTGCCTGCATCGTCCTCGGGCTGGAAGGCGCGGGGCGCCCCGGAGGACGACCTTGGGGGTCTGGGGCCACCCACCTGGCCACGGGATGGGCTTCTGCTGCCGGCGGCCGGCAACTACGGCTCTGCAGAAGTGCGGGTCCGGCTTCCAGGAGACCGACAGGAAGGACAGCTGCGAGTACTCTCGGGCCCCCTGCGTGATCACGGTGGTCGTCTGCTGCCCCGAGCTAGAGACGACCTGCACGGACTCCACGGAGGGTCCTTGTGCCAAGCAGGCCAGGCCTATGGAGTCGCCTTGCTTCGGAACTTTACACTCTGAGACCAAGGGGAGCAGATGCAGCGTTTCGGTGTCTGGAAGACAGACAGGGCGTGTGAGGCTGGGGCCGCGGGGGTGCAGCGTGGTGGGGGAGGGGCAGGGTGCGGCCGGTGGCAGCCGTGGCCCTCTTGTCCAGCAAATGCAGCAAGGGGCGCTCCCCCCGCTGCGGAGCCCGTGCTGCCCTGCTGAGGGGCCCGGCTGTGGGTCCCCCCCGGGACTCCGAGGGCTGGCCCTGGGCCTTCCTGCAGCTGTCCTGGGTCCCCTCTGCCTGCAGAGAGGCCTTGGAACTGGGCTCTGGCTCCCTGGCCAGCAGGGTGGGCTCAGACACTGCCCTCCCTGTGACTGCCCCTGGAGCTCTGTGGCTTAGAGTCCAGGCCCAGGAGACTTTTGCCCTCATGGGAGGCCCTTGGTCATGTCCTGGGGTGGGGGGTAGTTCGCTCTGAAGTGCTCTGGGCCCAAGGGTGGCAGGTCCCTGGGCGGGGCTTCCTGGTGGGCCAGTTCCAGTGCCCTGGTCCTCTCCCTGGGGACCCGGCTGGCCAAGGGCGGCCAAACAAGGGTGGGGTCCCTGCCTGTGTCCCTGAAGGCTCCCTCGCCAGTCTGTGGTCCCTGCTCTCTGCCGAGCCCCCAGGCACCATGCTGCCACCGCACGACGGGACATACCCGTGCTCCAGCCGGCCGCCTGGGCCATTGCCTGCGCCCACTCCGCAGGCGCCCTGGGGTGAGGCCCATCTGTCTGTCCTCTCAAGCACCCAGCTGGCCTGCCCCTGCCTTTTCCGGGGGTTCCCCGGCACGACTGTCCCATGCACGTCCCGGAGCCCCCACTGCCCATACGGCGTCCCCGGCACGCCCTGCGCCGTGCCAGGACCCCCGCATGCACTGGGGGGAGATGCCAGGCGTGGTTGGCTTGACCCCCTTGTCCGACCGTGGCCGTGTTTGGAGAGAAAGTCCTAGTGGGCGAGTCAACGACTCTGTGAAGTGCTGCTGCTGGAGAGAGGCCTCCGACGCAATGTGCCCGTCCTCACGAGAGGGGACACGCAGCACACGGGCCGCGGGCAGAGAGCTGGGGACGCGGAAGCCAGGAAGGCCGGGGCCGCCCACGACCGGCGGCGGCCAGGACCCTGCCCTGCCCCAGCGGGAACCTACCCCCACACTGCGAGCCGGGGGTCGCGGCCCCCAGAGCGGACGCCACAGATGCCTGCTGTTGGGCGCCCGCGGGACACGAAAGCCGACGTGGGAGCAGGAGTGGCCTGTGCTGTGGCTGACGGCTGGAGACGTGCAGGCGGCCTCGGAGCCCCGGGGGGCAGGCACTCGGCTGGCCAGGAAACGCCGAGGGGTCCCGCAGGCCGCACATGGGGGCGAGAGGGGAGTCTGGGGAGGACTGAGGCGGGCAGAGCTGGGCGGACCTCGTGTCCACGCTCGGGGCGCGCTGCTGGGCTTTGCAGGAGCGGCCGGGGCACGTGGCGGAGCGACCCCACAGGGCAGCCAGACGCCGGCCGCTGCCCCAGGAGTGTGGGAGGAGGCGGCACCAGGAGGCCGGACGGGACACTTACGGCCCGCTGGCCGCGGGGCCGGGCTCTGGCCGCTCCTGCCGCCGGGCACCACGCGTGTGGTCCCATCAAGCGTCTGAGGAACCTGGGGCGGCGCGTGGTCGGTCCGGACGGCGACTTGTGCATGAACGGTGCGGGACGCCGACCGGGTGTAGCAGAACTTGACGCCAACGGGCCTGTCCGGAGGAGGCGGAGGAGGGCTGGCACTGAGGGCAGAGCTGCGGACGCAGAGGCCGGGGTGCGGGGGCTGCTGGCAGGGGCGCGGGGGGCCTGGGTCCTGGGGTGCGGCCGCCGCGTAGTGGGGCCTGAGCCGCTCGGGCTCCAGAGACAGAGCACGGAGCCACGCCGCATCCTCCGGAGGCTCGTCCTCTGCCGGGGGCCCTGCTGGACCCGGACCCCTGCCTCAGGCCCCCCTGCAGGGACGGGCCTGGGCACCTGCGGCTGGCCCGGCCGCCTGGGGGCACGCAGCGTGCGGGGCCTCCGTGCGCGGGTCAGTCACCCCGCGTCTCGCCTCTCCCTGATTCAGGTGCTCCTGAGGGGCAGCTTTCCATGTGGGGCGGCAGCGCGGGGCGACTGCGGGAGCGGCTGGGCCCGGCGTTCTGCACCGGGGAAGGATGAGAATTTCGGAGGCTGGGGGTGGACGGTTAGGGCTTGGGTTGAGAGCCCTGGTACGTACGGAAATCCGGTCGCCCCGGTGCCCTGGCGTGGGGCCTTGCTGGGGAACGGGGCCGCAGAGGCTGAGACCTTAGCCCCACCGACGGATGCCCCTATCAAAGGGGGGTCCGGACACGCGCAGGGGGACAGCGCCACGGCCCGAAGGCAGACGGCGCGGAGACGCACCCACAAGCCCGGGCGGCCGCCAGAGCCCAGCCTGGAGCAGACTGTCCCCCTGGCCCACGTGACTCTTGGCTTCTAGAGGTTTCCCTGCCCCCAGGGGTCCCTGGACACGGACTCAGCACAGACGCCATCGGAGGTGACAGCCCCCTACTCCCTGGCACGAGAGTCCCCAGCCGCGCACGCACCCCGTGGACCCCTCATCCCGGGAGGCTGGGCCGGGGGGGCTGTGTTACCAGAACGAAGCTGGGGCCTCCCTGTGCCCACCGGGAGCTCACGGGGACCCGTGAGCTGCATCCTGGCCTCCGCCGGTGCCTCCTCCCGGGAGCCCGGCTCACGGCCGTCCTCGCCACTGCCACCCGGATCCCTCAGCCGTGTGGGGTCTGCGCCTCCCCTTCTGCCCCTCCTCCACGCGCTGCCACCCGGACCCTGGTGGCCACAGCTCCACGGCCGGTGGGCAAGCCCCGACGCGAACCCGCGTCCCTTTGCCGCACTCCCCGTCCGCTGGGGCTCCGGGCCGTGGCGCCGCCTGCCCCTCGCATACAGGGACGGGGCCACGCGGAGCCTCCCCGACGCGGCTCCCTGGCAGGCACTCTCCTCCCCGGCTCGCCGACGCTCCTGCTCCCGTCCACATGCCCGCACCGCGCAGCACCGCAGGACGAGTGCCCTGTCCTCGGTCCCACACAGCCCCGCCCCACGAGGGGTGGGACCCGCCTGGGGGGCCGCCAGGCCGGCTGGGCTGGAGACGGGACCGTGCGTGGTGTGGGGACCCAGCGGCAGAGGCCCCTGCTGGTCGCACACAGGGACCGAGCCCGGCCCCCGGTTCCCGCCACGTCCGGGAGGTCAGGCCTGGGACAGGGTGCAGCACCCGTCCTTGAGCAGACGGGACGAGCCGGAGGCGCCGGGTCCCACCGCAGGCCCTTCCCCGGCACGTCCCCTGGCAGGCCTGCGCGCAGACAGGCCTTTCCCACAGGCCCTGGACACACGCGGCCCCCAAGGAGCACAGCAGAGCGGTTCCGTAGGATAAAATAGACACGTTTATTGGAAGGCGACACGTGGGTACACTGCACAGGCCGAGTCTTTGCGCTGGAAGCGGGGTGGGGGGTAGATCTAAGGACGCGCTGACGGGCTCCGCGGGCTGCCCACCCCGGGTCCACGTCCCGGGCCTCTGAAGGTCTCCGCGGGCCGGTCATTTCACCTGTGGACGACAGACGGCGTGAGGTGTTTTCCCGCTGCCCTGGGCTGGGTGCCCCCGCCCCCTCCTGCCCCGGCCCTGCTGTTACCTTGAACAGCGTCACTGTGGTGCTGTAGAAGACGCTGAGGAGGAAGAGGACGATGAAGGTGGACGTCACGGTGTTCAGGTTCTCGAAGTCTTCCTCCTCAGCGCTCACCTCTCCCTCTGCAGGGAACACAGCACAGAGGGTCAGGCCACACGGCAGGGAGGTCCGGCCCCAGAGCTGCCCTTGGGCCTCGGCGAGGCTGCCCCTGGGGTGCCAGGCGGGGTGGGGACAGTAGGAGCAGGTGTGCGTGGCTCCTGACTGGTCCCACAGTCTCCTCGGCACTTGCTTTGGGGGGCCGAGGGCTCCTGGGCTCAGTCGGGAGGCATCGAAGCCAGGCGTGAGCTGGGCCCGGGGAGCCCGAGACGGGTCAGGCGGAGGCAGAACACAGGCTCAGCAGAGCAAGGCCGACCCGAGCACCCTGTGTGGGAGCCGTGGCGGGGCAGAGAGCACAGCAGAGCAACACAGACGCAGGGGTGTGGCTGGGCAGCAGCGGGGGTTGGGGCGCACTGCCAGGGTTGTCGGGGGGGGGGGCGGGGAGAGCCTGGGAGCAGGGCCTTCTGCTGGCTCTGGTCTGGAGAGGGTGCTCTGCCCCTGGCCGCTGAGGCTGGAGAGCCTGGCAGTGGGGACCTGGCGTGTGTCTGGGCCCGAGGGGGAACCACCTCATTTCCTAGTGAGATTCCCACTCGCTGTCTCTCGGTCTTGGAGGGCATGGCCCCTGGGAGACCCCGTGTGGGGCCTGGCCAGCTGTCTGCACTGCCAGGCCTCCGGGACCAAGGGCTCAGATAGGACCCTGAGGCTCCAGGGAGGGCGACCCTGGGGTGGACTACGTGGACAGGCTGAGGACTCTCAACGGGGTCTGGAGCCCACTGGGCCCTTTGGAGCATCTGCAGCTCAGGTTCCCAAGGGTCCCGTGTGCAGGGAGGGTCTCGGAGGCAGCCCAGAGGGGCCCGTGCTGCTGCGGCAGAGGGGGTCCCACTCGGACCCTTGCCCCTTCCCGCCCACCAGGTCTGTACCCCTCACGTCTGCTCCTGGGGCCTCATTCCCACTATTTCCAGGGCTGGGTGTTTGCAGGGGCTCTCCACTCAGACCAGGCCGTCTGCAGTCACCCCTGCAAGGAGAAGCCTCCAGGGACAGCCTCGCTGCCTCTGGGGCCGAGGACCAGGCCCTGGGGCTTTGTCAGAAGCAGCCCGGCCCCGTTCACCTGTGGGCCCTGCCACAGGGGTTCTGCCACCTTCAAGAGCCTGGGCATGGGCAGGGACTTCCCTTGGCCCTAGGCCTGGGAATGGTGGCCGCGGCCAGAGTCCAGACCTTCACGCTGAGACAGAGGGACACGCAGAGCTTGGGCACGAAGCCCGCAGAGAGGGACACGGCGGGACAGGGCAGCGGTTCCCGACAGAGGGACCCCGGGTGTGCAAGGGCTGGCACTGTGTGTGCATACGTGTGCACACGTGTGTGTGTACGTGTCTGTGTCTGCCTGTACGTGAGACGTGTGTCCATGTGTGTGACCGTGTGTGCACGTGTCTGTACGTGCCCGCGTGTGGGTGAGCGAGTACGTGTGTGTGTATGTGCGCCCATGTGCGGCTGTCTGTGTGCGTGTGTATAAACGAGGGTGTGTGTCTCTATGTGTCCACGCGTGTGGGTGTGCGTGCGCACGCGTGTCCGTGTGTCTACATGCAGGTGCGTCCATGTCGGCATCCGCACGCATGCATCATGTCTGTGTGTGCAGGTGTGTGTGTGTCGCACACTCGTGGTCGTGGGAGCAGCTACAGGAGCGGTGAGCGTGGCCTCGGTCTGCAAGGAGCACAGGGGCTTCCAGAGGCTGGGTGGGGGCAGGGACGGTGGAGGAGGCTGGGCTGGGGGCGGGGACAGCGCAGCTGTGGCCCCGGCAGGCGAGAGCATCGCTTACTCAGGAGGAGTGTCTTTTGAATGGATGTTTTTATTTCTGATTTTGATAAAAGGTCACACGTTGCCCCGTTGACAAGGTTAGTGGACACACACACACAGCGAGGGGCCAGCCAGGGGCCGCGGATCCACCGGCCGGGATCCAGCGGCCCAGCGGTCAGTAGCAGGTGCCGGCCGTGTCGGACAAGACCAGGGACACGTTGTAGAGGGTGGGTTTACCGGTGGACTTGTCCACGCTCCGCTCGGTCACCATGTGGGGCAGGACCTCGTGGCCGACTACACAGGTGTAGGTCTCGCCGGCGCTCCAGTCCTCCTCACTCACGGTCAGGGTGCTGTGCACAAAGTAGAGGCCGGGGGCTTGCGGCTCGGGCATCGGAGCACTGGTCACGTAGGTGTTGGGGGGCACGGGCTGCCCCTTCTGCAGCCATTGCACAAACACGTCTGGGGGAGAGAAGCCCGTCACCAGGCAGGTGACCGAGGCTGACTCCCGCAGGCTCAGCTGCTCCCGGCTTGGCGGCAGGACGTACACAGACGGCATGTGCTTGGGGACCCCTGTGGGAGGAAAGACGGGATGAGCTCGGGCCGGGGCCGCTGGGGAGAGACCCTCAGAGGCCACGGGAGAGTCCCGCGGCAGAGGGGGCGCGGGCCCTACCCTTGGGCCTGGAGATGGTCTTCTTCAGTGGCGAGGGCAGGTCCGTGTGGGTCACCGTGCAGGTGAACTGCTCCCCTGACTCCCAGTCCTCCACACAGACCGTGGCCTCCCCCATGGCGCTGAAGGTGATGTTGGGGTGGCTCTCAGAGATGTTGGTGTGCGTTTTCAGAGGCTCGCCGTTCTGGCGTGTCCAGGTGATGGTCAGGCTGTCGTAGGTGCCCAGGTCTGTGACCAGGCAGGACAGCTTGGCCGACTTGGTGAGGAAGATGCTGGCAAAGGACGGGGGGATGGTGAAGACTCTGATGCCCACGGCTGGGTCTAGGGCAGGAGAGAGTTTGTGTCAGCGACCGGCCGGACGTGCGGCCGGGCGGAGGCGGGGATCGTCACCAAAGAGCACAGGATCGCTGAGCCGTCCTGAGCCCCAGGGGCCTATGGGGGAGGAACGCTGGGCCCCTGCCTCCCAGCCCTTGGCCGCTCCGGGAAGCCAAGGCTCGGGGAGTGGCCGGCCTGAGCGGACGCCCGCGCACGTGAGGGACCCCACGCCCAAGGGGCCGCCCCGGGGCCAAGCACTCACTGGAGGTGCACACGGAGGACACGTTCCTCTCGGAGGTCACGCCGCTGTGCTCCACTTGGCAGGTGAACACGCTCTGGCTGAGCCAGGCACTCTCGGTGATGGTCAGCGTGCTGAGCACTCTGTAGGTCACTGTCCCTGACACTTTCCCGTCGGCCTCCACCTTGCCAGTGTCGATGCCGGACGCGAGCGGCTTTCCGTCACGAAACCAGGACACGGAGATCTGCTTGGGGCTGAAGCCCCTGGCCTGGCACAGGAGCTGGGACGTGCGCTGGCCGTTGCCAGAGAAGGCGTCGCGGGGCGGGATGAAGACGGTCACGTTGGGGGGCAGTTCTACGGCCGCTGCTGGGAGGGAACCAGGCGTCAGCCCCCTGGCCTCCCCCTGCCCGCCCCGCCGCGGGAGGAGGGCCCGGCTCTCACCTGGGAAGGGCACGTGCACGGACTTGTTACCCTTCGTGTGCTTGACCTTGCAGGTGAGGTAGTCCTCGGAGCCCTGGAGGACGTCGACGGACGGCAGGAACACCTGGGAGGTGGCCACGTACTTGCCCTCTCTCAGAACCGACGGGAAGTACTTGACGTTCTGCCTGCTGACCTCACTGTCGTTCTTGTAGGTCCAGGAGAAGGTGACGGTGTCGGGCAGGAAGTCCCCGGCCAGACAGCCCATGGCCACCAGGGTCTCATCGGACTGGAAACTCTCACAGGTGATGAGGGGGAAGAGGTTTGGAGGGGATGGGTTCTCTGAGGACCACAGAGGGACAGGAGGTGAGTGAGACGGTGTCTTCTCCCTACACTCCGCCAGGCGGGCCAGAGCCAGCCCCGTGGCCCCCTCATCCCACTGCCACAAGGGCTGGCCTCACAGCCTTCCCAGCCTTGACCAACAGGGCAGCGGGCGGCTGGGCTGAGGCCGAGTCCAGCTGCAAAGGGGAGGTTCAATGCCCCCCACCCAGCTGCAGAAGCCGAGCTCTGGACTTGTGGGAAGCTGGGGTCTCCGTGGCCTCGCGAGCACTCTGGTACCCTGGCTCCCGGCTCCAGATGGCTGGGCCAGGGGTGCTTTCCCTCCGAGACACGGGAGCCAGACTGCTGTGCTCAGCCCCAAGCCCCACGAGCCGTCTGTGATGCAGACAGCATGGAGGGGAGCCCCCTGGCCAGTGCGGCTAGGGTCAGGGGATGGTGAGTATGTGACAACTTAGCCCCGCACGTGGCCCATTGCAGGTGAATCCAGCCCAAACTAGGACATCAAGCTCTACTGAGCCAAGACAGCTCAGCCACTCCATTTTGGCTGGACCAGCTCAGTGACCCTGTTTAATCAACTCAATGTACCCAGCCTGGTCCAGCTCCGCCACCTCAGCTCAGCCCAGCCCAGCCCAGCCCAGCCCAGTCCAGCCCAGCTCAGCTCAGACCAGCTCAGACCAGCTCAGCCCAGCTCAGCCTAGCCCAGCTCAGTCCAGCTCAGACCAGCTCAGACCAGCTCAGCCCAGCTCAGCCTAGCCCAGCTCAGTCCAGCTCAGCCCAGCTCAGCCCAGCTCAGCCCAGCCCAGCCCAGCTCAGCCCAGCCCAGCTCAGCTCAGTCCAGCCCAGCCCAGCTCAGCCCAGCCCAGCCCAGCTCAGCTCAGCTCAGCCCAGCCCAGCTCAGCTCAGCTCAGCCCAGCCCAGCTCAGTCCAGCCCAGCTCAGTCCAGCTCAGCTCAGCCCAGCTCAGTCCAGCCCAGCTCAGTCCAGCCCAGCTCAGCCCAGCTCAGTCCAGTCCAGCCCAGCTCAGCTCAGCCCAGCCCAGCCCAGTCCAGCCCAGCTCAGCTCAGCCCAGCCCAGCTCAGCCCAGCCCAGCTCAGTCCAGCTCAGCCCAGCCCAGCTCAGTCCAGCCCAGCTCAGCTCAGTCTAGCCCAGCCCAGCCCAGCCCAGCTTAGCACAGCTTAGCTCAGCTCAGCCCAACCCAGCTCAGTCCAGCTCAGGTCAGCTCAGTCCAGCCCAGCTCAGTCCAGCTCAGCCCAGCCCAGCTCAGTTCAGCTCAGCCCAGCCCAGCTCAGCCCAGTTCAGCTTAGCCCAGCTCAGCCCAGCTCAGTCCAGCTCAGCTCAGCCCAGCTCAGCTCAGCCTAGCTCAATCTAGTCCAGCTCAGCTCAGTCCAGCCCAGCTCAGGTCAGCTCAGCCCAGCTCAGCTCAGCCCAGCCCAGCTCAGCTCAGCCCAGCCCAGCCCAGCTCAGCTCAGCCCAGCTCAGTCCAGCTCAGTCCAGCTCAGACCAGCTCAGTCCAGCCCAGCTCAGTCCAGCTCAGCTCAGGTCAGCTCAGTCCAGCCCAGCTCAGCCCAGCTCAGCTCAGGTCAGCTCAGTCCAGCTCAGCTCAGCTCAGCCCAGCCCAGCTCAGCTTAGCCCAGCTCAGTCCAGCCCAGCCCAGCTCAGCCCAGCCCAGCTCAGTCCAGCTCAGTCCAGCTCAGCCCAGCTCAGCTCAGCCCAGCTCAGTCTAGTCCAGCTCAGCTCAGTCCAGCCCAGCTCAGGTCAGCTCAGCCCAGCTCAGCTCAGCCCAGCCCAGCTCAGCTCAGCCCAGCCCAGCCCAGCTCAGCTCAGCCCAGCTCAGTCCAGTTCAGTCCAGCTCAGACCAGCTCAGTCCAGCTCAGCTCAGTCCAGCCCAGCTCAGTCCAGCTCAGCTCAGCCCAGCTCAGCTCAGGTCAGCTCAGCCCAGCCCAGCTCAGCCCAGCTCAGCTTAGCCCAGCTCAGTCCAGCCCAGCCCAGCTCAGCCCAGCCCAGCTCAGTCCAGCTCAGTCCAGCTCAGACCAGCCCAGCTCAGCTCAGCCCAGCTCAGCCCAGCCCAGCTCAGTCCAGCTCAGACTAGCCCACCTCAGCTCAGCCTAGCTCAATCTAGTCCAGCTCAGCTCAGCCCAGCCCAGCTCAGCTTAGCCCAGCTCAGCCCAGCTCAGCTCAGTCCAGCTCAGCCCAGCTCAGCTCAGCCCAGCTCAGTCCAGCTCAGTCCAGCTCAGACCAGCTCAGTCCAGCTCAGTCCAGCCCAGCCCAGCTCAGCTCAGCTCAGCCCAGCCCAGCCCAGCCCAGCTCAACCCAGCCCAGCCCAGCCCAGCTCAGCTCAGCCCAGCTCAGTCCAGCCCAGCTCAGCTCAGCCCAGCTCAGCTCAGCCCAGCTCAGCTCAACCCAGCTCAGCCCAGAAGTGCCAGTTCAATCTGGCTTAGTCAAGCCAGATTGACTGCTTTGGCCAGCCCAGTGTAGTCCTGGGTCCTGCATTCCCGGAAAGTCCGGTCTCGGGACAGGCTAGAAAATTTTAGAGCTCCGGATCTGCGTGCTTCCAGCTAAAGCCAGCTCACTCAGGAATCCAATCCTGATGGGCCTGGCTCTGGGTCTGCAACTTCTGGTGCTTCGCCCTGCCTGTTCCACGTTTGTGTGTCCTTGTGGATTTTCCACTAGGACCCCCTATTTGGTTGTGATCCCAGGCTGAGCCAGCTCTTGGTGCCCAAGCACTGGCAGTCACTCCGTCAGTGTCCTGGGTAAAAAGCTTCCTGGTCAGTTAAGATTCACCAGGACACGTTGCAAGGATGGAGGAGGGTTCACTGTCCGCGGTGGAAAGCCTGTGTCCCTGCTCCAGAGCAGGGAGTGCTGCTTCTGGGCTGAGAGAGGGGCGCTCGGTGCTGCCCGACTGGCCTGCACCCTCCTGGGCACTTGCCTGAGCTGACCTCCTGCCTTCAGAGTCTAAAGTAGGCCCCCCACTTCAGCTAAGTTCCCTCTAAATAAAAATCATCATTACATAGGCCAGAAACAAGTCTTCGCTGAATCTGCACTGTCAGAAAGCCCCTCGCAGCGGTGGCCGGTGGCCCCACACCCAGGGCCACGTTTACAACCAAAAGCCTAAGTGGGACTCCCGTGCTTGATCGTCTGAGCCGTAGGGATCCACAGCCAAGAAGCCTCGGGGAGCCCTTCCAGCTGTGTCCTTCGGAGAAAGGCAGGCGGAGAGCTGGGACCCATACAAATGACCCTCATGGTTTCACTGAGCCTGAGTCTCCCGCCCAGAAGCCAAACAGGAAATACGAGCTTCTCTCTTACCAGCTGGGCTCCCTGGTCACTTGTGGGGGTCTTGGGAGAATTCCTCCAAATCCATTAAAATCGGGTGGTTGCTGCACAGGCGGTTGGCCTGGCGGCAGAAGCCACGAGTGCCTGTCCCCAGCCACGGCGGGCTGGGGGGCCCCATCGGCGCGGGAGAGTTCCTTTCTGAGCCGAGACCTGACGGGGCTTCCTCTTAGTCCAACAAGAACGCGCTTCACTGAAACCACTCAGGACAATCACTCGTTTCCTCTAAAATTTGTCGCCAAAGGAATGCTTGAAAACAGGTCTGCGAACAGGCGGCCAGGAAGGTCGCCTCCTCAGCGTACCTCCGCGCCTCTCCCTCACAAAGAGAAAGTCTTAGAACACGGACACAGAGTTCGCAAAACCCTGCTTCGGGGCACCGGAGGGCGGTTTGGGGTCAACGACCAGGAACCACTGATTCAGAAAACCCCACAGGAACAGGAACGCGCTGCAAACCGTCCCTGAGACCAGCGGAAGGTCCTCAACGTCTTACTTTGGAAATGAGTGTAATTCAGACGTTGGTGAGCCCAGACGGAGAGATTAAATTCGGAAAGTCAGAAAAAGAAGCCTCTGGGCTCCTGCCAGCCTCTCGGGCTTATTTTAGAAAATGCAAATCATGCAGGTGTTGTTTTGCAGGAGGCCGAGCTGGCCCTGGGGCTGGGCAAAACCACCCGAAAACCACTTCTGCTAACCACAAACTATGAATTTGCAAGTGTGTTTTCTTGCTTCCTAAAATAGACGGTCCCAGAGACCTGCTTCCTGCCACCTGCCCCGGCCAGGCCCTGCCCCCACCGGCACGGCCCGCCGCTTCCTGCCGCTTCCTGAATCGCTGAATTAAACAAAAAAATAAACTTCATTGATCATCGTCAAAACTCAGCTGTGGCGGGGGCCGCCTTCTCGTATCGACTCCAGAAAGATAAGATTCTGGCACGTTAATGGCCTGATACAACTAAAAAGTCTAATACACTTGAAAATCTCCGACATTTTAAAGTCACCATTGTTTAGCGATTTCTCGCAGGAGAAAAGAAACCCTTCAAGGACGTCCTGCCCATCCATGTTGCGAGCGCATTCGCTTAGCAGGGACAAGCCATGGTCCCCTGCGGGCCGACCGCGCAGAGCCCAGCTCCCTGGGCCCCAGACCTGCCCCTCAGTGTCCCTCCCTGCCCGGACGGCTCTGTCCCAGACCAGGAATCCTAAACAGCCTAGCCCCGAACCGCACTCCTGGTTCCCAGCACAGTCTCCCACGACCCGTAGCCCTCTCCTCTCCTGCACACACAGCCGGCCGTGCACGGTCCTAGCTGACCCCAGGATTCTAAGCGCCCGGTGGCCCTGCGGCCGTGGGAGTCCCGGCCCACAGTGGCCGGCCCAGCCTCCAGCCCCCTCTTCAGGGGCTCAGGTCCTGCACGGGGCCTGCCGGCAGGATTCTAGTTTTAGAACGGCACTGGAAAATCAAGAGGCGCGGAAGTCCCCAGATCACCTGGTCCTCGTCCCCTCCCGGCCAGCCTGCCCCTGGGGGGCCTGTCCCACGGACTGGCCATCGGTGCCCAGAAAACCCCACAGAAAGGAGCAGAAAATAAAGGCCATCGCAGGGCCAGTCTTACCTGAGGACACGGTGACCGAGGTCCCCTGGCCCCAGTAGTCCATAGCATAGTAGTCACAGTGGTGAATTCGCCGTCCGCACACCACCAAAACCCCGGGGGCCTGGCCCGGCCTCGCCCTGACTCAGGCTGGCACGGTCTCCGGACCCCACAGAAGCCAATCATCCAAGTCACCCCCCACTGCCCCTGAGACCCCAGAGAAGCCAGGGCACTGAGCACCTGGGCCGCCCGGCTACAAGCCCCTAACTGGGACTCCGAGGTCCAGTCTGCCCCAAGGGCCACAGCCGCAGAGACCCCGATTCCACTGATTGCCCCACAGTCGCCGTGGCCCCCAAAACTACGTGGACAGACCAGCCAAAGGAGCCGCCTTGCCTCTGAGTGCAGCCGTCCGCAGGGCAGGGTGGTCACCAGGCCCCCGTTCCTGTCCCCATCCTGGCCTCCAGAAACCCCAACAGCCTGATCCCCCCAAGTGCGGCCAAAGTGGGGAGGCTGAGGACCCACCTGAGGACACGGTGACCAGGGTCCCCTGGCCCCAGTAGTCAAGCCAGTTGTCACAATGTGACAATTGTGCAGGAAATCTGGACAAGAAGTCGGGCCTGGCAGAGCCTCCGACCTCAAACCCCGGCCGGTGGGGCCGACAGGGCAGCCCAGGAGGCAAGGGAGGCTGAGTGCCAGGATGGCGGGTTGCCGCCGGCCGCCGGCCCCTTCCCTTCCCCTGGTCCTCCAGATGCCAGACCCAGACAGCCTCATTTTCTCCCCCAAATGCAGCAAAAAGCCCCAGAGAGAGAGAGGAGAGAGGGCTGGAAGGACTCACCTGAGGAGACGGTGACCAGGGTCCCCTGGCCCCAGTACTCAAAGTAGTCACATTGCCAAAGGCCCCGTCAAGGGGTGTACAAAAACCTCGGCCCCGCCTGGCCGCCCGGCCACAGTGGACGCACCCCAGACGCGGAGCCTGCTCTGCCAGCCCCGCTCTCCACCCCACAGAGAGGCCCCCCAGAGTCGCAGAGGCAGCCCTCACTAGACTGGGCCCCACAGACCCCGGGGGTCTCGGGAACCTTCAGCTCCGGGGCTGGAACGAAGGGCCAGAGGGAAGCCGTCTTACCTGAGGACATGGGGACCAGGGTCCCCTGGCCCCAGGAACCAAAAGCGTCGCACAGGGACACAGTCCCTGCTTCTCCCCCAACAGAGACCCTCCCGGCCCACACCGTCCACCTCGGAGCCTGAGGACGCAGCCCACGCCGCCGGCTCCCCTGCCCCCAGATGGACCCCCAGGGCCAGAGCGAGGCAGGAAGGGTTGCAGTTACCTGAGGAGACGGTCACCAGGGTGCCCTGGCCCCAGACGTCCAAGTAGTCATGGCCACACTGGTGCAGCTGCCCAGCCGCTGCACACAGAAAGCAGGCCCCACGCTTCCCCTTCCCATCAACGCCTGAGCCCGGGGCGTCTGTCTGCCTGGCCCTCAGCTCGGTTGCCACCCAGGGGCTCTGCCAGCTCTGAGTCCAGTCCCCACGGGGCTGGGATCCAGTGGGGACCTTGCGGTCCCGTAGGGCCCCAGGCTGGACCTTGGGCTCAGAGCTGCGGCCAGACCCAGGTGCCTGGCCCTGTGCCCACAGAGCTGCTGCCACGGAGACTCACCTGAGGAGATGGTGACCAGGGAGCCTTGGCCCCAGTAAACCAAATCCCAGAAGCACAGTCTCTGCCCAGCTGCGCCTCCCAGACAAAGACCCACTTGACCTCCTAGTGCCCCTGACACCCCCTACCCCCGCCACGCCGTGGAGACAGCAGCACGCTTGCCCTGAGTGTGGGTAGCAGACGCAGCCGAGGAGACAGTGACCGGTGCGCACCGGCCCCAGGGGCCCGCGTAAGCATCTGCACAGTGCGCTGGGCTGTGCTGGGGCCCACAGAACCCCCCCGCCCAGCCAAGGTCCCCAGGGAGCCGCAGGGGCCGGAAAGCCTGCTGTCTGCTGGAAGAATGGCCCGCCCCGTGCCCCCGCCCCGTCCCTCCTGCCCCCAGAGCGCTGGGCCTGCATTTGATGTCCCTCCGGCACCTGACTCGCGTTGGTCCTGAGGTCACGGTCTCCCGCACAGCCTTGCGAGGGCCGTCACTACTCGGGGCCCAGGGTGGTGCGCCCTGCCCGGCCCCGACCAAGCGCCCACCCCCTCCCCTGGTATCCAGGCTGCTGCGCACACCACGCCTCCTCCAGCCTGTCGATGACCCAGGCCGTCCCCGTGGTCACGTCCTGTCCCCTTGCAAAGTCCCTTTGCCTTCTGAGGCGGCTAAGCACCCCTCCCCCAGGTTTCTTGGGCTGCCCCCGCCCTGCCGCCTGGCGGGTGTGCTGGGACCCGGAGGGCCCCCCTCCGCTGCTGGAGTGCTCCCCTGCGGGGTTTCTGTAGGGTTGTGAATCACTGTGGCCCCAGTTAGCACTGTGGTTCCTGGCTCAGCCAAAACCCCAAGGACCGTACGGCAGGAGGGGGAGGGGACCACAGACCCCCGTCATTGTCCTCCCGTCGTTCCTGACGCAGCGGCAGACAAGTGGCCAGCAGTAACAATAACAGAATATTAGACGCCTTCCTGTGTCTGTTTTCCTTTTATCTTTCAGAAATAAGAGTAGACCCAGGGCTGTGCCCACAGGCCACCTGCCTCCTAGACATGTGGTCTGAGAAGGCCGCTGGCTGCCGCAGGCAGGGCCACACAGAGGTCCATGGCCAATCCCCAGCTGGGCGCCGGAGGGCTGCCTGAGGCTCGGCCGATGAGGCCACCTTCCCTCTGGCCACATCTGCGGACCCAAGGGCGGCTCCCTTGGGAACTCTGCCTGTTCACTGTCCCCATGAACAGGCTGCTGGGGCCCAGGGCTGTGCCGGTTGGCTGGAGCTGTGGGTCCTGGAGGAGGGTTCCCAGCTCTGCACGTCCGCGGCTGGGGGTGGGCTCAGGGGGCAGGGCACGACGGTCCACAGGGGCCGCGTCTCCCCCTGTGGGGCTGCTCTCCCCTGACTGCTTGTGTCAGACCTGGGCTGGGCGCTGGGACCCACAGGTTCACCGGCTGTGGCCTTCAGGGGGGCAGAGACCCACACGGGCTCCCACAGCGGGCGTGAGAGTGGCAGAGGCGCGGATGCAGGGGCAACTGCTCGGGGCAGGGATGCGGCCGGGGGCAGGGAGGGACTGATGGCGCCCTGGGGCTCGCTGGTGGAGCGGGTGGGTGAAGAGGGTGTTGGAAGTCTGTGTGTGTGTGTGTGTGTGTGTGTGTGTGTGTGTGATGCCAGGCAGAGGGTCAGCCGAAGCCAAGACCACAGGCTGGCGGTGTGTCTGGAGAGGAGGCCACGTGGCTCGGATTCCAACATGTCCCATGTGCCCCTCGAAGAGGCTTGTGTCTGGGCTTGGTTTAGAGTCTCTTTCTGGAAAGTTCTGTCTACTATGGTGTGGAGGATGGGTCTAGGCCGGCCTGGGGGCACCAGGAGCAGGAGGTCTGGGAGGGTTAGGGAGCCCTTGGGGTGGCAGGTCTGTCACGGGGGCTCCTGTGGGAGGGGTTAGGGAGAGCAGGGCAGACTGTCTGAGGTGGCCTCCCAGGATTGGGGACCAAGGTGCCTGATCTTGGGGAAAAGGGGAGAAGCTGGGGAGTGCCATGCAGGGGCAGTGAGGGGTGCAGCTGGTCATGTCAGCCTCCGGCAGGTGGACACGAGGTGCTGGGGAGACCCGCCATGATGCTGGGGCTCAGGACCTCTCCAGGCATGGTTGGTCACCAGCCCATGCACAGTATCTGGGTCTGGAGCGGGGAGGGACAAGCCTGAGTTCACTGTGGGGGTGCCCTGTGTAAGGGCAGACTAGCGCAATGGCCCCGCGTTACCTGTGGCGGATGCAGGTGGGGGAAGAGAGGCAGGGTGAGGTGCCGAGAGCCCCTGGGAGGCTCTGGGAGGAGGTGCTCCTGTGGTTGGCCCTGGGGCTGGGGCAGGACCTGGGGCTGGGGGCAGAGCAGGTGGAGGAGCGGTCACAGCCTGTGGTCCCTCCCCACCCCCATGCCTGGGCCTCCAGAGCCTGCCCTCCAGGGCCCAAGGAGGAGGGGCTCCTGCCTGGCAGGAGGGCTTCCTCCAGGACTGCCCCCCCCCCCCCCCCCCCCAGGGAACGAAGGGTAAGGTGTGCTGTGGCCCTTCAGGAAGCACCTGCTCTGGGGGTCTGGGCCGTCAGCTCCTGGCTGGGGAAGGAAGGCGCCTTCCCTGCCATGCAGCTCTGTTCCTTCAGCTCCCAGGCCCAGACCCGTGCCTGCCTCTTCACCACGGCAGAGACCCAGTCAGGCCGCAGCACTCTCTGGCCTGCAGAGGACCCAGCCCAGCACCTGCAGGCCAGGGAGTCCTATCGGGCCCCCGTGGAGGATAAGACCTAACCTTGGCAGAGCTCATGGGCCTTCCACAGAGACCTCCGCCCTGCCATCCCTGGTTCTTCCTGGAGATGCTGTGTGGAGTCTGGATCAGGGCAGCCATTCTGGGTCCAGAGCCTGTAAGCCATGTGTCTGGCTGTGCTCGTACCCAGGCCGGGCTGTGCAGCATCCCGTGGGCCAGTTCTGGGAGCCTGACCCTGCCCTCCTGGGAAAGGACATGGGGGTTACAGGTGTGCGCCCCAGCAAGTGCCAGTGTGGTATCTGGATCAGTGTAACGGGGCGGCTGGGACTGGGGTCAGTGGTGGACATTCCAGCCTCTGCCCACAGCTACAGGCGCCCGGGGCCCTACCCTTCCCGGAACGGTGACTAGGACGGTGACTCGCTTACTTAGCTGCCCTGAATAAGACTCGGAGCCGAGCTGAATTCTAAACCCCTGTGACAGGTGGGGAGGGCACTCTGTCAGTCAGGACATGTCCAGGCAATCGCTTCTGAAAATGACTGGTGAGCGAGGAGTGGCTAGTGTGGGGCCGTGAGGTCCTTCCAGGCCTGCAGTGCTGCTATGTTTCGGTGAGCTAATCACACTCCTGGGTGATGCACCCCTAAAATCGGGCACAGTGGTAGACCAGATGGCCGGAATGCAGGTGCGCTCTGGCAAGTTCTGGGAGCATTCATCACACTCCTGGGGGAGAAGCTTCCTATCTGAGACTTGATCTCTGATGGCCTCTGCCATGCGGAGCTGGTTCCTGAGCACGTGACTCCAGAAGGGAGGTCCTAGAGGACAAAACCACGAGCAACATCTTCTTGCTTCATCTCTCAGGCTGGAAAGAGCAAGTCGTTGCTGTTGCCGACAAACCAGCAGTTGTGAGAAGCCACCAAAAGGAATAGAAAGGAATAAGAAACAGGATTGCCCTCCTCTGAGACCCTATGACATGAGCAAAAAGGAGTAAAAACCAGACAAATAGGTGGGAGCTTACAAATAAATGTGAAGAACAATGGGAGGGGACACAAGTCCTGCTCTGGAAAGGACAGAAGATCCAGTGGATCCTGGTCAGTCCCCCGATCGTGCAGCCCAGACAGGTGGTGGTGGGGTTAACAAAGCCGTGAGAAGGCAGCTCATATGTCGCCACATGCCTGAGAGAAGGGCCTGGCCGGGGCGGTCATCATGCTCTATGGGACAGAGCACCTTCAGTGCACACGACAAAGGGTTGGCAATAGGGTAGACAGGGCTGACGTTGGACTCCTCACTGAGTGAGGAGTCAGGACGGGAACTTACCCAGCCACTGAGGGTATGGGGTATTGGGCAGGTATCTCTGTGAAGGCCATTCCTTCATGGCAGGGGAGGGGCTGCCCCCGTCATTGGTACCTGAAGCAGGAGGGACGGGCAGGAGCTAACGTGCATTCATTGCCATTCTGGCTTTTTGCACAAGAAGGGAAGCCCCAGCTTCTTCAGCAGCTCCTTGTCCTGAGTGAATCCTGTGTCCATCTTGGGCCTCCCTGCTGCTCTCGTCCCCTGGAGCTGGGAGCACTCTCATTTCACTGGGGTTTAAGGACCATACACTGCTGGACAGACTCCTCACATCCACCTGCTGTCTGGCT